>NW_026870146.1:95000-97500 GCF_963584025.1 Labrus mixtus
GTTTATTTCTGCAGCACTAAATCTGGCTGCTGCTCCACGCGGCTGATGACGTCCGACACGCTGCTAACATCCTTTGTGTTGGTGTGAATGCAGAAACATGGAGGCTGTTTGAGAGGCCTTCTTTGTTTTTTTGGATGTTTCATTCTGATAAGAGCTCTGCTGCTCCGGGCCAACGTTTGGAAGCGTCTCTGAAGCGTCTGGCGTTTATAAATCATGTTGTTATTGTACTTTGTGTTTCTGGAACATTTCGGAGCTCTACATTATTAATTTCATCTTTTAAACCTTGTTTGGCTCCAGAGTCGCAGAGTAAATATGATGCAGGCTAACACTTGGCTGACAGCAGCAGCTCCTCTGATGGACGCTAATGGACTCTCAGAATAGATCGAGTCTTTGGTTCTTAAGAATTGGAACGAGGATCAATCCTTTATGGATCCTTTGGGGGAAATGTAGCAGCTGATTTCAATTTGTCTTCTGTTTAGTTTAATTTAAGCACCAACGTGTCGATTTTCTTCCTTTCATCTCTGGCTCAAAGATCGTCTGGTTTCAACCACAGACTGTCAATATGAATGTCTGAGTGGCGTCCCCGTCTGTTCCTGCAGGGGGCGCTGGAGTCCCATCGATGGCGGTCTCCATGCTGGAAATGCTGTCTCAGTCTAACTTTCAGTCAACCTAACGACAGGCTGAGAGCTGGAGCTGAGGCGGGTTTTAAACCTCCTGACAAACCGTTACACCGCGCCCACCTGTCAATCAGGTCAGCTACACGCCTTATTGTGAATAACTCTTATCCTTCATCAAATCAAAACTGATGAGTCATCAAAACATTCACCCCCCCGTACAGTGTGTGTCCATCGAGACATGAGCTAATCACACCTATTTGGTTTTTTGAACCAGGCTGTAAACATGTTAATCTCTGCTGTAAAAACAGGCTTTTTAGAATGGGTGTGTATGTGACTTCCTGTGTTCCTGCAGCCAGCCTCTAGTGGACACTCCAGGAACTGCAGGATGTTACACTTCAGCCTCTAGTGGACACTCCAGGAACTGCAGGATGTTACACTTCAGCATCAGCTTCATGTTTCAACACTGGAGGTTACTGCTTGGGTTTCACTTTGCTCTGAATGTGTGCATGGTGAACAATCAATCTAAACTTTATTACAGACTCAGACTCATTAGAAACACGATGCAGCGCTTTGCTAAGACAGGAAGTGAACATACTTTATGTGAACACACTCTGAGTCTTTAGGGGCTGAGTGTGAGCTTTGTTCATCAGTCTGTTCTTTCATAGATTTTTAATGAAGCTGGAATCGTGCTTGTTCTGTTTGTACAATAAATGACAAAAACACAGCAGATTAATTGACTCTTGGAGCTACAATGATCAGTTAGAAAAATACAATAACTTTTCAACACAATCTGTTAATATTTACAGAGACTCACAGGAACACCTCATCATGAACATATCAATAAGCAGCTCACGGACGAGCAGACACATCGGAAGAGAAATGAGCAACAAAAAGAGAAAGAAAAAGTCGACTCATTTTAAAGTCATTAAAGGTCACATATCCTCCTCCTCCTCTTCTTCAGAGTAAATAAGTCTCAGAGCTCCTCAAAACATGTGTGTGAACTTTCTGTGTCTGTACCTTTAAATATGTAAATGAGCTGTGTCTGACCACGCCCCCTCTCTGGAAGGGCTTGGGTGTCTCGGTCTTTCTTGCTCCATGTCCTATTGTTTACGGTGAGAAGGCAGACTCAGAGGGCAGAACAAACACCTAGCTGTGGGAGTGTCACTCACCTGGGGGAGGGGCTACTGCCCTTTGTGATGTCATGAAGGGAAAATCTCCAAATGGCCTGTTTGAGCACACATTTTCTGAAAAGTGGAGCAGGCAGAAGACGGAGAGGATGGACTTTTCTCATGATTGGGGGGTTTGTAGACGGACTAGAGGAACATGTTAGAGGAACATGGAGAAGAGGATTTTAACTGACACTGTCAAAGTAAGGACAAAGAGAATGTGAATGTGCTTTAATTATCTTCTTTTATCTTACACGCTCCGCCACGTGCGCTGCGTGTAAGATGAAGTGGTCGTCTGGTGGGAGGTGTGATAGAACGTCAGCCCCGTCTGCATCATCAGAGTAAAGTGTGGCTCTGACGGCGTGCAGCAGCACGTGTGGCGTGCTCTATCGTAAACATGACTGACGGCCTCTTCGTTTCATTTCCTCGTCCTCGGGGACTAACGGGTTCTGAGTGTCCGTCTTTCTAAGAGCACAGTAAATTTGTTCATCGTTTGAGGCTGTCAAAAATGTAAATGATCCACAATCATTCCCGGGATCGTTTGTTCTCTTGTCAGCGAGTCACGTCGGCGCCGTGGTGACTGTTAATGGCAGCGTGAGCGGCGAGGGAGCTGCAGGCGGGTCTCTGTCCACGGTGCTGAAAGACGGGCATGCTAAACTGGACGGGTCCACATCATAATTATACACATCTGGACCTGCAACACCTGCGCTACGTGCA
>NW_026870146.1:110000-132216 GCF_963584025.1 Labrus mixtus
GCCTCAGAAGACAGCTGCAGTGTCCACGAGCAATGAGCAAACACAGCGGAAGGATGGGCGCTTGTGTGCTCAGGATCCATTTCCAAACGCCTGCTCAGCGAGGCGGGTTTCAACACGCCAACATCCTCGCAGAGACGCCGCTGCGGGCGTTCACAACTTCTCCTCACCTTCCCGTGAAAGTGAGGAAGTGCGAGCTGAGGTGTGAGTTCACAGGAAAGACATGCTGCTTCAGCCACATCAGCACGCTCAGATGGCGCCTCTTTGCCCCGTGGCGAGGAAAGTTTGAACGCACTTCTTCTTTGGGAACCACCGTGAAGTGGTCTTCCATTAGGCCCCTCCCCCACAGCCTGATTTATAGCTTTAACCACACCTCCATGACACTAAGGAGACATTAAGGATTCACATTAAGGTCGACAACATGCCCCTCCTTCAGCAAGGAGGGAGGAGGGAGGAGTGAGGAGTGAGGAGTGAGGAGGAAGGAGGGAGGAGGGAGGAGGGAGGAGTGAGGAGGGAGGAGGGAGGAGGGAGGAGTGGGGAGGGA
Source organism: Labrus mixtus (assembly GCF_963584025.1). NCBI lineage: Eukaryota > Metazoa > Chordata > Actinopteri > Labriformes > Labridae > Labrus > Labrus mixtus. Next base: position 110,542 of record NW_026870146.1, read on the forward strand.
GGAGTGAGGAGTGAGGAGGGAGGAGTGAGGAGCGAGGAGGGAGGAGTTAGGAGGGAGGAGCGAGGAGTGAGGAGTTAGGAGGGAGGAGCGAGGAGGGAGGAGTTAGGAGGGAGGAGCGAGGAGCGAGGAGTGAGGAGTTAGGAGGGAGGAGTGAGGAGGGAGGAGCGAGGAGTGAGGAGTTAGGAGGGAGGAGTTAGGAGGGAGGAGCGAGGAGTGAGGAGTTAGGAGGGAGGAGCGAGGAGGGAGGAGTTAGGAGGGAGGAGCGAGGAGTTAGGAGGGAGGAGTGAGGAGGGAGGAGCGAGGAGGGAGGAGGGAGGAGTTAGGAGGGAGGAGCGAGGAGTGAGGAGTTAGGAGGGAGGAGTTAGGAGGGAGGAGGGAGGAGCGAGGAGTGAGGAGTTAGGAGGGAGGAGTGAGGAGGGAGGAGCGAGGAGTGAGGAGTTAGGAGGGAGGAGCGAGGAGTGAAGAGTTAGGAGGGAGGAGCGAGGAGGGAGGAGTTAGGAGGGAGGAGCGAGGAGTTAGGAGGGAGGAGTGAGGAGGGAGGAGCGAGGAGGGAGGAGTTAGGAGGGAGGAGCGAGGAGTGAGGAGTTAGGAGGGAGGAGCGAGGAGGGAGGAGTTAGGAGGGAGGAGCGAGGAGTGAGGAGTTAGGAGGGAGGAGCGAGGAGCGAGGAGCGAGGAGGGAGGAGGGAGGAGCGAGGAGCGAGGAGGGAGGAGTTAGGAGGGAGGAGCGAGGAGTGAGGAGTTAGGAGGGAGGAGTGAGGAGGGAGGAGTGAGGAGTGAGGAGTTAGGAGGGAGGAGCGAGGAGGGAGGAGTTAGGAGGGAGGAGCGAGGAGTGAGGAGTTAGGAGGGAGGAGTGAGGAGCGAGGAGTTAGGAGCGAGGAGGGAGGAGCGAGGAGTTAGGAGGGAGGAGCGAGGAGGGAGGAGTTAGGAGGGAGGAGCGAGGAGGGAGGAGTTAGGAGGGAGGAGCGAGGAGTGAGGAGTTAGGAGGGAGGAGCGAGGAGGGAGGAGCGAGGAAGGAGGAGTTAGGAGTTAGGAGTTAGGAGGGAGGAGGGAGGTTTGAAACTTTAAGAGAACGTTCAGCTGTAAATGAAACCTGACATCCTGCAGTCAGAAAATAAAAAATGGCGTCCTCTTCTTTTAGTAAAACGTTTCCAAAGTCTCTGTGAGCGTTTTAAATGTGTTTGTAATGAATGATGTAATGAAGCGTTGTCCTGAGACACTCACACAGATCACAGCTGGCTCTCCTTTCTGTGTGAGACGTAAAGTGGGAGGGGCTGAGATTTGATTTGTCAGATTATCAGTTTATCTTTGGCGTTGAGAACAATCGTAAACAATCAGCTGGAAACAGGAAGTCAGGACGCTCAGAGAGCAGATAACAGTACAACCATCTTTGGGTGATTTTTCCTGGAAGGAGAAGTGATATTTTTGGCACAGCGGCCTGTCAGAGTTTCTCTCTCTGCGTGTGTGTTGATTGTGGCGCTCGCAGCTGACCAGCGTTCTGTCTGACTCCATCAACGTGTTGGAAACGGCGTGGAGGCTCCAAGGCTCAAAGTGCAGACCAGTTTCTGCAGCGTGACTCGAGTACTTCTTACTGTAGCTCGGTGTGTGTGTGTGTGTGTGTGTGTGTGTGTGTGTGTGTGTGTGTGTGTGTGTGTGTGTGTGTGTGTGTGTGAGACAGACAGATGGACTGATCTCTAACCAATCTGCAGCCTGAAGGACTGAAGAGTGTTTGGAGTCTTCTCAGAGGTCCAATCAGTGAGCTGTGTAGAGAGTGAGATGATAAAGGTATCTTACTATCTGATCATTAAGGAAACATGTTGAAGTGCTGGCTTCTCTGACAACAATGCAGCAGCCAGTATGTCCTCCTTCTAACTTTAGATTCTGCTCCTGAATGCTCTGGATTTGTTTGGACCAGAGAAGGTAGGCGCTTTTAAGACCCCCCCCCCCCCCCCACACGGCCGTTTAGGACGCCCCTCTGTTTGTCAGATATGAGAGCAGTTATCAGGTCAACAGGTGTTGCAGCGATGGAAGCGGGTCAAGAGAAGTGGTTCAGATAGAAGTGATTGTACCCGACCTAAAAAGCCTCTGCATGTTTCTAATAAGCTCCACGAGCAGAAACGTGCTCAAACTAGGATCAATATTGGAGATGCTTTTGAAAAATGGAGAGAGGTTAGAACACAGAAAGGTTTACAGACCCATGCAGAGCTGGATAAACACAGAAAGGTTTACAGACCCATGCAGAGCTGGATAAACACAGAAAGGTTTACAGACCCATGCAGAGCTGGATAAACACAGAAAGGTTTACAGACCCATGCAGAGCTGGATAAACACAGAAAGGTTTACAGACCCATGCAGAGCTGGATAAACACAGAAAGGTTTACAGACCCATGCAGAGCTGGATAAACACTGAAAGGTTTACAGACAGCACTTTGTACCAAACGATGTCGCTGTTTGTCTTGTTGTCGGGACAACGACCTTAGCGTGATGAGTCAGAGCGTGAGGGTCACAGAGGCCCGGAGGCTGCAAGACACTGAACACACCGCGAGCCACACTCGAGTCGTCATAGCTGAACTGTCCTCAGACCTGCTCGGCGAGCAGATTTCCTGTTATGGCGTCCGTTATGTTTTCTCCCGACAAAGTGTTCTTCAGATTGATTTCTGCACGTAAACGTCTGAATATCTTCTGCGGGGGGAGGAGCCTAATGTTGATGACCCTGAGCGCCACTCGTTCTCTGTATGGTTAAATCACTTTCTGCAGGTAGACAGTGCGTTCTTTGTTTATCGGCGTTTCTCCTTCACTTCCGTCACCTCAGACGGCGTTCTGAGCTGTCGACGTCATGGTGTCATGGTGTCACTTAAACTGGCGTCCTGAGTGCATTTAAACGTTCTCATTGCTCCTAACAACCTCCACAACGTGCAAACAATGGCGCTCAGCCGCCAACAAAAGTGCCACTCGGATCTTTTAATAAGCCGGCGCCGCCGCTCTCCTCCTCCCGCTCGCCGTGAAGGACACTGTGGATTTATGTGGCGCTCAGGAGACGCCGGCGTTGCTCTGCAGGCCTCACGCTCAGATATGAACGGCCTTGATTTTTACTGATGGCTGTTTGTTGTTGTGGGGTTTGGCTTGGTTTTAGGCCGGATTAATGTTGGGTGTGTGTGTGTGTGTGTGTGTGTGTGTGTGTGTGTGTGTGTGTGTGTGTGTGTGTGTGTGTGTGTGTGTGTGTGTGTGTGTGTGTGTGTGTGGGGGGGGGGGGGGGGGGGGGTAGAGGCACTTACAGCGATGCTCTGCTGAAATGAATCTGGCAGCGAGCGGGCGGCTCGTCAGAGGTGATGTCTTCACCTTGGACGGAGGTGCATTAGCTGGATGAAAAGGCAGCAGCGACCGACAAGACTGATTGAGGACAGGACACCCCCCCCCCCCCCCCCCCCCCCCTTTAGAAATGAGAGTGAGCGACAGCAGGAACGAGACATTGATCCAAAAACACTTCTCAGTTAAGAAGACAAAACTGAGATTCTATTAGTGTTTGTTTAGTTTCAGGTGTGTCGCCCCGTCGTCCTCAGGTAGAGACATGTCAGGATGTAAACGCCTCACATGGATCATCATCACCGGGCTCTACCTGCAGCGTGGACCTCATGAGGTCTGACCTTTAGCTCACAGCGGGACTCTCATAATGTCAGGAGAGTGTTTATTAGAGCTCAGAGCCCGTCCTTCAGGAGTCTCTCTGTGAGGAGGTTCCTGGTTTGAATCCCCGTCCTTCAGGAGTCTCTCTGTGAGGAGGTTCCTGGTTTGAATCCCCGTCCTTCAGGAGTCTCTCTGTGAGGAGGTTCCTGGTTTGAATCCCCGTCCTTCAGGAGTCTCTCTGTGAGGAGGTTCCTGGTTTGAATCCCCGTCCTTCAGGAGTCTCTCTGTGAGGAGGTTCCTGGTTTGAATCCCCGTCCTTCAGGAGTCTCTCTGTGAGGAGGTTCCTGGTTTGAATCCCCGTCTGACGAGAGTCTCTCTGTGTGGAGGTTCCTGGTTTGAATCCCCGTCTGACAGGAGTCTCTCTGTGTGGAGGTTCCTGGTTTGAATCCCCGTCTGACGGGAGCCTCTCTGTGAGGAGGTTCCTGGTTTGAATCCCCGTCTGTCGGGAGCCTCTCTGTGAGGAGGTTCCTGGTTTGAATCCCCGTCTGTCGGGAGCCTCTCTGTGAGGAGGTTCCTGGTTTGAATCCCCGTCCTTCAGGAGTCTCTCTGTGAGTAGGTTCCTGGTTTGAATCCCCGTCCTTCAGGAGTCTCTCTGTGAGGAGGTTCCTGGTTTGAATCCCCGTCCTTCAGGAGTCTCTCTGTGAGTAGGTTCCTGGTTTGAATCCCCGTCCTTCAGGAGTCTCTCTGTGAGTAGGTTCCTGGTTTGAATCCCCGTCCTTCAGGAGTCTCTCTGTGAGGAGGTTCCTGGTTTGAATCCCCGTCCTTCAGGAGTCTCTCTGTGAGTAGGTTCCTGGTTTGAATCCCCGTCCTTCAGGAGTCTCTCTGTGAGGAGGTTCCTGGTTTGAATCCCCATCCTTCAGGAGTCTCTCTGTGAGGAGGTTCCTGGTTTGAATCCCCGTCCTTCAGGAGTCTCTCTGTGAGGAGGTTCCTGGTTTGAATCCCCGTCTGACGGGAGTCTCTCTGTGAGGAGGTTCCTGGTTTGAATCCCCGTCCTTCAGGAGTCTCTCTGTGAGTAGGTTCCTGGTTTGAATCCCTGTCCTTCAGGAGCCTCTCTGTGAGGAGGTTCCTGGTTTGAATCCCCGTCCTTCAGGAGTCTCTCTGTGAGGAGGTTCCTGGTTTGAATCCCCGTCCTTCAGGAGTCTCTCTGTGTGTAGTCTGCATGTTCTCCTCGTTCATGTGTGGGTTCTCTCCTGGTTCTCCGTCTTCCTCCCACAGTCCAAACACATGCTCGTTAGGTTAACTGCTGACTCTAAATTGTCTGTAGGTGTGAATGTGAGTGTGTCTGGTTGTCTGTCTCTATATGTCGGCCCTGTGATTGGCTGGTGAATAGTCCAGGGTGTAACCCCGCCTCTCGTCCAATCACAGCTGGGATCAGTTCCAGCCCCCCCATGACCCCTAACAGGGAAAGCAATAAGAATAATGATTGGAACAAACAGATGTCCAGACGTCCTCTGGGGGACAGACAATGAGATGGAGGATAGCGTCAGTTCAAGGACGGAGCGTCTGTTTGCAGAATGTTGATCAGTCTTTTTCTTTTTGTTTTATTCTTTCATGTAAAATTGAGTAACTAAACGCTCGCTTCACACATTTAATTTTTAAACTTTCAGCCCCTCGACTTGGAGGCTCAGCTTCTGCCCCCTAACACCTCATATCTGTTTTTTGTATTTCTAACTCTCAGGTGTTCTCGTGTCACTTCCTGTTGAAGCTTTTGTGACTCACCACAGCAACACACTGTTATAATTATTTCATGAAGAATTCAAATTAGATCACACACACACACACACACACACACACACACACACACACACACACACACACACACACACACACACACACAGACACACACACACACACACACACACACACACACACAGCCTGAAGGAGGTTCAGCTGCAGATGAACGGGTTCAGTAACTGGCAGCCTGCTGAAGAAAGTGTGTGAGACAGCTGCAGCTCATACACAAGCAGTCGCACCATCCATCATCCAATCATCCATCACTCTACCTCCATCCATCCTCTTACACACTTGCTCACTCTATCCATCCAACCATCTCCTTTGCATCCATCCACCGTCACTCGGTCCATCAATCCTCTCCCTCCATACATCCATCCTTTCATCCTCTCACTCACCCCTCCATCAGGCCCCTCTTCTCTCCATCATCCTCCTCGTCCTCTTTCAGAATCTTTCGCTCCTTCAACTCGTCAACTCTGGAACTTGTTCTGTCGCTTTGAACTTCAAAAAGTAACAACAAAGAAACTGATCTGTTTATGTCATCGCCCGGTTAGAGTTTCAGAAGAAATAAGTCCAGATGGAAATAATAACTAATCATCATCTATTGGACCAATCACAGTAAACGTCACAAAACGCCCTGAAGGGTCACCTGCGGCGTCACATGTTGACGTTGGGCCTCTGAGCCGGCTGCAGATTTTAACAACACAGAGAACAGGCTGCCGCATTGACGCCATCTTTCCCCGTGTCTCCAGTTCTCTGACTTTGTGTTCTTAAAGCTCCATAAACCATGAAATAAACAGACTGAACAAAGGATCAGGAAGAACTATTCATCTCTGACACTGACCTCTGAGAGCAAAATACATTTACAAAACTCAGCTCGTTTGTTCACTTTTCTTCCGCCGTGTTTTTAGCATTCTGTAATCAGCTCAGTGAAGAGTTCTGACTGAACGAGAGCCGAGTTCATCAAACTCAGCAGAAATGAATGCACGTTTGAGTTTCCCGAAAGACTCCTGTGGGGTCAGAGGTCACGTCAGATTAGAGGGGCGGGGCCTGTCAGAGCGACTCACTGCTGTCAAGTGAATGAGGACACAGCGAGTTACAGATCGAGTCACAGAGCGAGATACAGAGCGAGTTACAGAGTGAGTTACAGAGCGAGTCACATAGCGAGATACAGAGCGAGATACAGAACGAGTTACAGAACGAGTTACAGAGCGAGTTACATAGCGAGATACAGAGCGAGATACAGAGCGAGATACAGAGCGAGTTATAGAGCGAGATACAGAACGAGTTACAGAGCGAGATACAGAACGAGTTACAGAGCGAGATACAGAGCGAGATACAGAACGAGTTAGAGCGAGTTACAGAACGAGTTACAGAGCGAGATACAGAGCGAGATACAGAGCGAGTTATAGAGCGAGATACAGAACGAGTTACAGAGCGAGTTACAGAGCGAGATACAGAGCGAGATACACAGCGAGATACAGAACGAGTTACAAAGCGAGATACACAGCGAGTTACAGAGCGAGATACAGTGCGAGTTACACAGCGAGATACACAGCGAGTTACAGAGCGAGTTACAGAGCGAGTTACAGAGCGAGATACACAGCGAGTTACAGAGCGAGTTACAGAGCGAGTTACAGAGCGAGTTACAGAGCGAGTTACAGAGCGAGTTACAGAGCGAGTTACAGAGCGAGTTACAGTGCGAGTTACAGAGCGAGTTACAGAGCGAGTTACAGAGCGAGTTACAGTGCGAGTTACAGAGCGAGTTACAGAGCGAGATACAGAGCGAGTTACAGAGCGAGTTACAGTGCGAGTTACAGAGCGAGATACACAGCGAGTTACAGAGCGAGTTACAGAGCGAGTTACAGAGCGAGTTACAGTGCGAGTTACAGAGCGAGTTACAGAGCGAGTTACAGTGCGAGTTACAGAGCGAGTTACAGAGCGAGATACAGAGCGAGTTACAGAGCGAGTTACAGAGCGAGTTACAGAGCGAGATACAGAGCGAGATACAGAGCGAGTTACAGAGCGAGTTACAGTGCGAGTTACAGAGCGAGATACACAGCGAGTTACAGAGCGAGTTACAGAGCGAGTTACAGTGCGAGTTACAGAGCGAGATACAGAGCGAGATACAGTGCGAGTTATAGAGCGAGATACAGAACGAGTTACAGAGCGAGATACAGAACGAGTTACAGAGCGAGTTACAGAGCGAGATACAGAGCGAGATACACAGCGAGATACAGAACGAGTTACAGAGCGAGATACACAGCGAGTTACAGAGCGAGATACAGTGCGAGTTACACAGCGAGTTACAGAGCGAGTTACAGAGCGAGTTACAGAACGAGTTACAGAGCGAGTTACATAGCGAGATACAGAGCGAGATACAGAACGAGTTACAGAGCGAGATACAGAACGAGTTACAGAGCGAGTCCCAGAGCGAGATACAGAACGAGTTACAGAGCGAGATACAGAACGAGTTACAGAGCGAGATACAGAGCGAGATACAGAACGAGTTAGAGCGAGTTACAGAACGAGTTACAGAGCGAGATACAGAGCGAGATACAGAGCGAGTTATAGAGCGAGATACAGAACGAGTTACAGAGCGAGATACAGAGCGAGATACAGAGCGAGATACACAGCGAGATACAGAACGAGTTACAGAGCGAGATACACAGCGAGTTACAGAGCGAGATACAGTGCGAGTTACACAGCGAGATACACAGCGAGTTACAGAGCGAGTTACTGAGCGAGTTACAGAGCGAGTCACAGAGCGAGATACAGTGCGAGTTACAGAGCGAGTTACAGAGCGAGTTACAGAGCGAGATACACAGCGAGTTACAGAGCGAGTTACAGAGCGAGTTACAGAGCGCGATATAGAGCGAGTTACAGTGTGAGTTACAGAGCGAGTTACAGAGCGAGTTACAGAGCGAGTTACAGAGCGAGTTACAGTGCGAGTTACAGAGCGAGTTACAGAGCGAGTTACAGAGCGAGTTACAGAGCGAGATACAGTGTGAGTTACAGAGCGAGTTACAGTGCGAGTTACAGAGTGAGATACAGTGCGAGTTACAGAGCGAGTTACAGTGCGAGTTACAGAGCGAGTTACAGAGCGAGTTACAGAGCGAGATACAGTGCGAGTTACAGAGCGAGTTACAGAGCGAGTTACAGAGCGAGATACAGTGCGAGTTACAGAGCGAGTTACATTGCGAGTTACAGAGCGAGATACAGTGCGAGTTACAGAGCGAGATACAGTGCGAGTTACAGAGTGAGTTACAGAGCGAGTTACAGAGCGAGTTACAGAGCGAGATACAGTGCGAGTTACAGAGCGAGTTACAGAGCGAGATACAGTGCGAGTTACAGAGCGAGTTACAGTGCGAGTTACAGAGCGAGATACAGTGCGAGTTACAGAGCGAGATACAGTGCGAGTTACAGAGCGAGTTACAGTGCGAGTTACAGAGCGAGTTACAGTGCGAGTTACAGAGCAAGTTACAGTGCGAGTTACAGAGCGAGTTACAGAGCGAGATACAGAGCAAGTTACAGAGCAAGTTACAGAGCAAGTTACAGTGCGAGTTACAGAGCGAGTTACAGAGCGAGATACAGAGCAAGTTACAGAGCAAGTTACAGAGCGAGTTACAGTGCGAGTTACAGAGCAAGTTACAGAGCGAGTTACAGAGCGAGATACAGTGCGAGTTACAGAGCAAGTTACAGAGCGAGATACAGAGCGAGTTACAGTGCGAGTTACAGAGCAAGTTACAGAGCAAGTTACAGTGCGAGTTACAGAGCGAGTTACAGAGCGAGATACAGAGCAAGTTACAGAGCAAGTTACAGTGCGAGTTACAGAGCGAGATACACAGCGAGTTACAGAGCAAGTTACAGTGCGAGTTACAGAGCAAGTTACAGTGCGAGTTACAGAGCAAGTTACAGTGCGAGTTACAGAGCGAGTTACAGTGCGAGTTACAGAGCGAGATACAGAGCAAGTTACAGAGCAAGTTACAGTGCGAGTTACAGAGCGAGATACACAGCGAGTTACAGAGCAAGTTACAGTGCGAGTTACAGAGCAAGTTACAGTGCGAGTTACAGAGCAAGTTACAGTGCGAGTTACAGAGCAAGTTACAGTGTGAGTTACAGAGCAAGTTACAGTGCGAGTTACAGAGCGAGTTACAGTGCGAGTTACAGAGCGAGATACAGAGCGAGTTACAGAGCAAGTTACAGTGCGAGTTACAGAGCGAGTTACAGAGCAAGTTACAGAGCGAGTTACAGAGCGAGTTACAGAGCGAGTTACAGAGCAAGTTACAGTGCGAGTTACAGAGCCAGTTACAGTGCGAGTTACAGAGCGAGTTACAGAGCGAGCAGGAGTTACTATAAACGCTCGATGTTTGTGTGTGAGCGATCATCAGCTCGCCTGAGAGACGGTTAATCTCATCTTTAAGCACTCTTCCCCTCTCGTCCTCTCTCCTTTAGTTTCTAATGATCCCTCTCTTAATGAGGACTTGTCTTCACATCAGGAACCACAGCTTCCACTTCAACACGTTTGTTTACTTCATTTTTAGAGGAGGGGGACGACGTGACTGATGGGAAACCTCACAGACCTCCAGATCAGATTGAACAGTTCTTGTTGCTTCAGTGAGTGCAGCTCTGAAGAGCAGACCATAATCACCTGCACAAGGAGAAGCCACGCCCACTGTGTAGTCCTCTTTGTGTCCCTCTGAGGGAAAAGATGAAAAAGACCACCATCGTTAAATCCCCGTTTGAGTCGCCCCTCTTGCTGCTCGCTGTTTCTGTTCCTCTCTGAAGCAGTTATTTAGATTTCTGCAGAACTCTTCTCCATGAACTATTTGATGGAGGGTTTTTTTATTGAACGGCTCAGTCGATGTGAGTCCAGAGCGTGGCGCCTGAAAGACGCCTGTGAAGCTGCAAACTGTGGATTTATTTTAGGGGGATATTTGAGAGTTCTTCATGAAGCTTCATTATATTGAACTCCTGCAGGTTTCTCTGAAGAGAGAGAGGAAGTTCTCAAACATCAGAGAGATGCTTCTGAGGTGCAAACTGGAGGCGAGGACCTCCAGGTGTCATTAAAAGAACTCCGCTTCATGAGACAAACCTGTTAGCTGTTAGCGTTAGCGGCTTGGCCTCTCATTACCAAGATGGCGGGTGCTTGTTCCGTGAAGGATAAGTAGGCGTCAGCGCTGGATTACTGCAGAAAAACCCAATTACAGCCGAGAGCCCCTCAGAAGGATCGAGAGGGAGAGGGTCCTTTTTCCTCCGCTGGCTTCAACTCTGAATGTTAAGAACACTCGCTGCTGTCCTGAAAACATGAGCGAGGATCACGCCATGACCATATCCAATCAAACGTTTAGTCATGTGGTACACTGAGACGTTACACTGAGATGGATGTTTAGGGGGGGGGGGGGGGGGGGGGGGGGGGGTGGCGGTCATCTTTAGTGCCGGTCTGGGAGGGGTCACAGCCCAGACTGCACCGAGAATAAGAGAGAGACATGGGAGGAAGGGGGATGGGTGAGAGGGAGGGGGGGGGGGGGGGTAGGTATGCAGAGGCTTGTCAAGTGATGGAGGTGATCCCAGCTGTCATTAGATGAGAGGCGGGGTTACACCCTGGACTGGTCACCAGCCAATCACAGAGCTGACATATAGAGACAGATAACCAGACACACTCACATTCAGAGAGTCAGAGACGAGACGATTCTGAAGGTGGAGTGATCCGACCTGGTGACTCGAGGGTTAACCTGCGGTCCTCTCTGTTATTCTGCCCATTTATCGCCTCGCAGCTTTAATGACCTCCTCCACAGAAAGCGAGCGGGGCCGGGAGCTTTGCTTCTTTTATTTGGCTCTATAAATTGGTCTTTAAGTCGACTCGGCGCTGCATTAAAAGCCTCTCATAAAGCTGCAGATGTTATTAAACCTCCACTTCTTCATCCGCCATCTCGCCTCTTTCTCCGCCATCTCTTCTCGCCTCTTTCTCCACCATCTCTTCTCGCCTCTTTCTCCGCCTTCTCTTCTCGTCTCCATCTATTTGGTTGAAAGCGCGAGCCGCTCTGAAAGCTCCTGCCCCGGCTTCACATTTAGTCATTATCATTTCCCATAATTCCAGAGGTCACCTGGTGCTCGTGTTCACTCTGTCTGAGAGACGGTGATGAGATGAGGAAAGACGATGTCAGTATCAGGAGACCGAGAGTGCCAGGTGACGAGCGCCTCCTCTACATGCACAGCGTCTTCTTACACGTCCGCCATGTTTTCACCCCCCGGCGTTCAGAGGAACACACTCCACGCTGTAGTTTGGAAACCAGGAGGACCAAGTTTAATCTCTGCAGCAGGAGTACAGAAGTTCACCGAGGTCAGAGGACGAGGTCAGAGGACGAGGTCAGAGAACGAGGTCAGAGAACGAGGTCAGAGAACGAGGTCAGAGGACGAGGTCAGAGGACGAGGTCAGAGAACGAGGTCAGAGGACGAGGTCAGAGGACGAGGTCAGGACGAGGTCAGAGAATGAGGTCAGAGGACGAGGTCAGAGGACGAGGTCAGAGAACGAGGTCAGAGGACGAGGTCAGAGGACGAGGTCAGAGGACGAGGTCAGGACGAGGTCAGAGAATGAGGTCAGAGGATGAGGTCAGAGGACGAGGTCAGAGAACGAGGTCAGAGGACGAGGTCAGAGGACGAGGTCAGAGAACGAGGTCAGGACGAGGTCAGAGAATGAGGTCAGAGGACGAGGTCAGAGGACGAGGTCAGAGGACGAGGTCAGGACGAGGTCAGAGAATGAGGTCAGAGGACGAGGTCAGAGAACGAGGTCAGAGAACGAGGTCAGAGGACGAGGTCAGAGGACGAGGTCAGAGGACGAGGTCAGAGGACGAGGTCAGAGAACGAGGTCAGAGGACGAGGTCAGAGGACGAGGTCAGGACGAGGTCAGAGAACGAGGTCAGAGGACGAGGTCAGGACGAGGTCAGAGAACGAGGTCAACTGTTAGCGGTCAGTTGTTAACGGTCAGCTTTAGGGTTAGGGTTATAACATGGTGTTTGTGTAAAGCATCTCACAGGGTGACGGTTATCTATCAGAGGGAGGAGCCTTTGTTAGCGGTCAGCTGTTAGCGGTCAGCTGTTAGCGGTCAGTTGTTAACGGTCAGCGGTCAGCTGTTAGCAGTCAGCTGTTAGCGGTCAGTGGTCAGCTGTTAGTGTTCAGCTGTTAACGGTCAGCGGTCAGCTGTTAGCGGTCAGTGGTCAGCTGTCAGCTGTTAGTGGTCAGCTGTTAGCGGTCAGCGGTCAGCTGTTAGTGTTCAGCTGTTAACGGTCAGCGGTCAGCTGTTAGCGGTCAGTGGTCAGCTGTCAGCTGTTAGTGGTCAGCTGTTAGCGGTCAGCGGTCAGCTGTTAGTGTTCAGCTGTTAACGGTCAGCGGTCAGCTGTTAGCGGTCAGTGGTCAGCTGTCAGCTGTTAGTGGTCAGCTGTTAACGGTCAGCGGTCAGCTGTTAGCGGTCAGTGGTCAGCTGTCAGCTGTTAGTGGTCAGCTGTTAACGGTCAGCGGTCAGCTGTTAGCGGTCAGTGGTCAGCTGTCAGCTGTTAGTGGTCAGCTGTTAGCGGTCAGCGGTCAGCTTTTAGTGGTCAACTGTCAGCGGTCAGCGGTCAGCTTTTAGCGGTCAACTGTCAGCGGTCAGTGTTTTTTTGGAACGCTAAAATAAGTGAATGCAAAGTGACCTGGATACGAGTGAAGAAGGCGTTTACTAAGTCGACCAAGAACAGAGTTTAACATTCATCAGAGATTTTACCTGTGAGAGACACGCACGCACGCACGCACGCACGCACGCACGCATGCACGCACACACGCACGCACGCACGCACGCACGCACACACACACACACACACACACACACACACACACACACTCGTACGCCCACTCCCCTCTCTGCAGCCTCTTGTCTGTTGAGCTGATTTCCATGCGTGGGAACAAAGCATCATCATATCACATATCACGGAGTGCACTCTTACATAACCACTACACACACACACACAAACACACACACACACACACACACACAATTTATTTCTGTCCTTGTGGCTGCTGTCATTAACGCCTCACAATCTTCAAGGAGCTCCACTCGAACGCCGCCCGCCTTCAGAGACGCTTGTTATCAACATCTGAGCGTTCCTCATTCACAGCAGCCGCTTCCTCTGATTGGTCGGCTGAAGGTCACATGTAGCGGGTTCTCATGTGGTTTCCATGTGGACTGGGAGGACTGGGAGGACCGCCTCTGATCCAGGTCTTTGTGAAGGTGTGTTTGAATCTCTGCTCTTAATGGAAGTCTTTGAAGTCGTTAACAATACGGAGTAATCATCGCCCGTGGTCGAGCAGCTCTCGAGCCTCTCACACTGTGATCACATGTTGGACGTGTGCAGAGTTAATGGTGACCTTTAACCCTCATCATGAAGAGACAGACAACAAAGTCAACCCCTCTGTTAGCTGGTCTTTGTTCCTCCTCCGTCCGAGCGCTCTCTGAGAGGAGACGATGAATGGAGATCTGTTTCTAACGTATAATATTATAGATATATATCATATAGATATATCTATATGATATCATATAGATATATATCATATAGATATATATCATATTATAGATATATCATATAGATATATATCATATTATATATATATCATATATATATCATATTATATATATATCATATATATATCATATAGATATATATCATATTATATATATCATATATATATCATATAGATATATATCATATTATATATATATCATATATATATCATATATATATATCATATTATATATATATCATATATATATCATATTATATATATATCATATTATATATATATCATATATATATCATATAGATATAAATCATATTATATATATCATATATATATCATATTATATATATATCATATATATATCATATATATATCATATAGATATATATCATATTATATATATATCATATAGATATAAATCATATTATATATATCATATATATATCATATAGATATACATCATATTATATATATATCATAGATATATATCATATTATATATATCATATATATATCATATTATATATATATCATATTATATATATATCATATATATATCATATAGATATAAATCATATTATATATATCATATATATCATATTATATATATATCATATATATATCATATATATATATCATATAGATATATATCATATTATATATATATCATATATATATCATATTATATATATATCATATATATATCATATAGATATACATCATATTATATATATCATATATATATCATATTATATATATATCATATTATATATATATCATATATATATCATATAGATATATATCATATTATATATATATCATATATATATCATATTATTTATATATCATATATATATCATATATATATAATATAGATATATATCATATATATCATATAGATATATATCATATTATAGATATATCATATAGATATATATCATATAGATATATATCATATTATAGATATATCATATAGATATATATCATATAGATATATATGATATATATCATATTATATATATATCATATATATATATAATATTATAGATATATATCATATAGATATACATCATATTATATATATATATCATAGATATATATCATATCATATATATATCATATATATCATATTATATATATATGATATAGATATATATCATATATATATCATATTATATATATATCATAGATATATATCATATTATAGATATATCATATAGATATATATCATATAGATATACATCATATATCTTCAAACAACATAAAAGCTTTTGGACAGCTCGTACTCGCTCATCTGACAGGAAGAAGAAAACATGACAGCACGCTGAAGGCTCGCTGCATCGTTCACACACGACGTCTTAAAGATCGTGTTTTATGAGTCTCACCGTGCACGCTTCACTCTGATGCGTTAATATAATAATAGTTTCTAAACATTTCATAGTGACTGTTAACAATATTATAGAGTTTCTATAAGGTTTGAATGGAGTCTGTAAAAGTATGGGTGATATGAAAGTCCACTTCAGTTCTCCTGTGATCTTGTAGTTCTCTTGTGATCTTGTAGTTCTCTTGTGATCTTGTAGTTCTCTGTGATCTTGTAGTTCTCTTGTGATCTTGTAGTTCTCCTGTGATCTTGTAGTTCTCTTGTGATCTTGTAGTTCTCTTGTGATCTTGTAGTTCTCCTGTGATCTTGTAGTTCTCATGTGATCTTGTAGTTCTCTGTGATCTTGTAGTTCTCATGTGATCTTGTAGTTCTCCTGTGATCTTGTAGTTCTCTGTGATCTTGTAGTTCTCCTGTGATCTTGTAGTTCTCCTGTGATCTTGTAGTTCTCTTGTGATCTTGTAGTTCTCTTGTGATCTTGTAGTTCTCTTGTGATGTTGTAGTTCTCCTGTGATCTTGTAGTTCTCTTGTGATGTTGTAGTTCTCTTGTGATCTTGTAGTTCTCTTGTGATGTTGTAGTTCTCCTGTCATCTTGTAGTTCTCTTGTGATCTTGTAGTTCTCTTGTGATGTTGTAGTTCTCTTGTGATGTTGTAATTCTCCTGTGATCTTGTAGTTCTCTTGTGATCTTGTAGTTCTCTTGTGATCTTGTAGTTCTCCTGTCATCTTGTAGTTCTCTTGTGATCTTGTAGTTCTCTTGTGATCTTGTAGTTCTCTTGTCATCTTGTAGTTCTCTTGTGATCTTGTAGTTCTCTGTGATCTTGTAGTTCTCTTGTGATGTTGTAGTTCTCCTGTCATCTTGTAGTTCTCTTGTGATCTTGTAGTTCTCCTGTCATCTTGTAGTTCTCTTGTGATCTTGTAGTTCTCTTGTGATCTTGTAGTTCTCCTGTCATCTTGTAGTTCTCTTGTGATGTTGTAGTTCTCCTGTCATCTTGTAGTTCTCTTGTGATCTTGTAGTTCTCTTGTGATCTTGTAGTTCTCCTGTGATCTTGTAGTTCTGTTGTGATCTTGTAGTTCTCCTGTGATCTTGTAGTTCTCCTGTGATCTTGTAGTTCTGTTGTGATCTTGTAGTTCTCCTGTGATCTTGTAGTTCTCCTGTCATCTTGTAGTTCTCCTGTGATCTTGTAGTTCTCCCTCTCTCTTCCTGCTTCCTCTCCCGACCTCATTTCACCATCCTTAACTCCGGTTCACAGATTCTCTGCCAACTTGACTTTATGCTTCACAGTTAAGCAGAAGGACAAACAGTGAGGGAGCTCAGCAGAGTCCAAATAAACCAGACCTGCCTCGGTGTGTTTAAAGATAACCCCCCCCCCACCCTGTCTCCTGGATGAGTCCCGCTCTCTTTTTAGCCCTCTGTGTTTATTTTTGGGGAGCATATCTGCAGAGAACATCCAGTGTCAGCACGTTTTCCTGTCTCCACCCGTCTGCTTTATAGACCTGCAGACTAATAAAACACAAGGGGGGGGGGGGGGGGGGGGGGGTGTTCTGGTGCAGAACCGAGAGTGGGACGGCTGAGTAGGAATAGGATAATGTTTAAGACGATCTAATTCAGATAATTATATCACACTGTAAACGTTGTGCTCCTCAGACGGAGGAAGGTTTGATTCAGGTCATTCTTATTAGCATTAGCATCAGCGTTAGCGTTAGCGTTAGCATCAGCGTTAGCGTTAGGGATTTACTCCCCTCTACAATACAATGATTCATGGTTCATCATCAAATCTCTAAAACACTGTTAGCATTCTTTATTCATAGTCGACATGCAGACATTTGTAGCAGCTGTTGCATCAAAGCGATCATTTCATTTGAGGTTTGTTGTGAAGAAAAGTAAATGGTTACGTTAACGATGTGGGCTGAAGTTTACTTTAGCGCATTAGATCAGGATTTACCACCCTTGGGGTCCAGACCACATAAGGGGTCCCCTGAAACGTTTGGTTATTGATCAATAAAAATATATTGTAGTGGGGCGTGCTGGTGGCTCAGTGGTTAGTCAGTTAGTTAGTTAGAGTTTTGTCACCTGGCCGCCTTCCTGTGGGGTCTCCCTCAGGTTCCGGTCCCCCCTTTACGTCACACGTAGGTGTGAAGTACCGCAGGGGATTCTGGGATAAAGAGTCCTTTTAGGCCTCTTTGTGATCTCAGTAAATAACTCAAAGGCCCAAGTCCATGGTTTGACTGTCCTAAGCCTGCGTGGCCCAACATGAACAAATCTCATCGCAGCTTTTCTTCTTCTGTCCACAACAGAAACATGAAATAACGTTAGGCCCCGTGTCCACCTGGCCCTGATATTTACCTGATTGGTTGTATCTGTGTGAACACACAGATGAGTCTCCACCTCAGGGTTCTTCTGACCTCGAACCCGTATCAAGAGAAATGATCACAACGCTACGTTTTTAAGTGTGTGTGTGTGTGAGCTGATCTATCGTTCCGTCACGCTCAGGACGCAGCAGGCAGCCACCCCGAGTCCCAACCAATCACAGGCCTCGCTCAGGGGAAGCGACAGGCCTCGCTCGCAGTGGTAAACCTGAGCGAGTCATTAGATGGATGTCCGGAACAATCTATCAAAAACCTGCCTCAACAGCAGGTCACACACACACACACACACACACACACACACACACACACACACAGACACACACACACACACATACACACACACACATAAACACACACACACACACACACAGACACACACACAGACACACACACACACACAGACACACACACACACACACACACACACACACACACACACACACACACACACACACACACATATTCTCGTGTTTGCGACCATCTTAGGCCCTCCCATATCTACCTGCCTTGTGAGGACCGTGCTTTCTTTTTTTCGGGAAAGACAGATGAGAAAAAAAGCTATCACTGCATGCAGGCTCAGTGAACTCGTCAAATTACATTTTATATCAGTGTGCGCATGTCGGATCAGCAGCAAACAACGCTTTCTCCACCAGAGACAGAGAAGAGCTAAATGAAGGAAGGAAGGAAGGAAAGAAGGAAGGAAGGAAGGACAGAGGGGAGGAAACAGGACGTAAGGCCAAGTGAGAATAAAGAAAGTGAAAGAGTCAAGAGAGATGAAAATAGGGAGACATTACAAGACAACGACGAGCCTTTTACTCTAATATGTGAAACATTTACACACACATACACACACACACACACACACACACACACACAGACACACGCACGCACACACTCAGAGGTCGGGCCGTCGATGATTTCCCATCATAAGGCCGTAAAGCCTAAGTGGGTGATAAATATCGGCTGAGTGATGCTTAACCCACGTCGCCTTGCTGTTTAGCTGTTGCCATGGTGATGGAGCCGGTGGTACTGGGATGAAGAGAGGAGGAGGGGGAGGGGGAGGGGGGGGGGGGGGGGGGGGGGGGGGCAGTGGCTGCACTGGGAGCTTCTCTCTCTCTCTTTCTCCTCCCTCTCTCGCTCACCCCCCCCCTTGACTCTGGTTATTACACTTTAAAGAATCCAGTTTCTCACTAATGGAGCTCCACCTGTTGACATTAAAACATGCCAGTAAATGTTGATGTGGACGTTTTACTGTAACTAATTAAATGTTTACTGCTCGGCTCTTTGAAACAAGCGTTTCTTTGATTGTCTCCAAGCAGCCGTTAGTGTCGGATAATTACAGAGTGAAAACAGACACTATCTTCCGCCTGCCTTTCTGACCGTCGACACTTTCATTTCTTTCATTTAAATTCCTCGCGTGCTAATTGAACAATTCTGTATTCACCAAGTTTCACTTTCTAAGAAGAAACTTTAGCAATTAGAAACTTTAACCACATCACACTTCCTTGCATCAGGGACATGACCTCAATACCCAGTTATCCAGGTCTTCATGAGGGGTTTAAACCAAGAACAGATTTAAGAGCACAGTTTGAGAGTCAGAGAGTGAAACCTGCATTCTCTCTGATGGCAGACAGGGGGCGATCCTGAGTAGTCTCTCTTTAGTTAGAAACTGTTCCTACAGTCTGCAGCTCTAAGCAGGATGACTGAGCGGTAAATGATGCTCCCATGAAGAGAAGCTACTTGTGACTGACAGATAGAGAAGTCTCCTGTCGTCTGAATATCACTCATGATCCAAAAACAAGATAAAAGGGCCAAAACAAACATGCAGAATTTGATTCACAAACTGTTTTCAGTCTTTAAAGGAGGAGTCAGTAGAAATGTTTATAAACATTCAAACGTGGCCCCTCCTCCTGGGCTCATCTCCCCCAGAAGCCCCGCCCCCTGTAGGACGTAGTGTGTACGTTTACTGCTTGTAGCTACACTGCAAGATAACACACGCTAGGACAAGCTAACCGCCGGTGTTCATCACCTTCCTGTCCAACAGGAAGTAGATCAACTCCATGTCCACGGGTAAAAGACAACACAAGGTTCACCCTCGTTTTAGAACAAGCTTTATCCACTTGGTGTTTCTCCTCACTCTGATTATATTTTCTCTTCTTTGCTGCTACGTCCACGTCCGTCATATTCACCGCTTTGAATGGCGTCCAATCACTGAATTGTATCCACTCATAAACTCACCTGCTGCACTGTCATTGGCTGGACAGAGTCTCTGCAGACACAGTCACCACCACAGATGTATGGAGGCCCAGAAGTGACGATGGAGCAGCTTCACTTTAAGAGAAGTCTGTGTTTTATTTTGAAGGAACCAGCTAGCTTCACTTTAGGCGAAGTCTGTATTTTATTTTGAAAGAACCAGCCAGCTTCACTTTAGGAGAAGTCTGTATTTTATTTTGAAAGAACCAGCCAGCTTCACTTTAGGAGAAGTCTGTATTTTATTTTGAAGGAACCAGCCAGCTTCACTTTAGGAGAAGTCTGTATTTTATTTTGAAGGAACCAGCCAGCTTCACTTTAGGAGAAGTCTGTATTTTATTTTGAAGGAACCAGCCAGCTTCACTTTAGGAGAAGTCTGTATTTTATTTTGAAGGAACCAGCCAGCTTCACTTTAGGAGAAGTCTGTATTTTATTTTTTATGGACTTCATCTTTAAGCAGTCGATGGATCAAATCCAAAGTTTCTGACCTCTTTAAATTAGTTGAACTCTTCCATCTTTGGTTCCCTCCCTTCCTTCCTTCTTTCCTTTCCTTCCCCCCGTACTCTTTCTTTTCTTCCTCAGCTTATGATCCACCCACACTGTTGCATCCTAACGGCGTGTGTTTCCAGCTGATCAGGGTGATATTTTGTGACAGAAACATGGAAGGAGCCTCTGGGTGGGAGATGAACTTGTGTGTTGACTCGGGGACTCGAGTATAACAGATGCGTCCTGCCCGCAGAGCCACAGAGCCGCTCGCTCTGCGCTGAGAATCAATCGCTCCTCTGAAAGGTCAACAATAATTACAAAAACTGTGGAGGCATGAAGGCTTAATGAATGTTTAGAGAGCTTCATAACACATCGCAGCTATTATACATCCAAAGCACTGCAGGCCGAGAGCTTCACGTGCACGCTCCTACGTGCACGCTCCTCTGTCACTGAACACACCACGAGATGGTAATTTTAACATTTACAAATGCCTCTTCTGCTGCTCTCCTCGTACTGTTTTTAAAGGTTTCATGAATCATATTCCTCGTTGAAACATGATGCTGAGCTGTCCAACATGAGAGGACAGAAGAGAGTCGTCTGTAAAGAAGTCCATTAGAGAGCCGCTGAATGTCATCCTGCACGAGTCTACGCTCAACAACAGGATATAACCCCGATGACCCCCTGTGGTTTTACCACCATCTCTTTTAAACTGGACGTCTTCTCTGTAGTAACCACAGACTGTGAAACATGACCGTACTCTCACTGACGTCAAACACCGGTGTCTGTTTGAAACCCAGCGATGGCGGCTGCCATATTGGAAAATGTTGTCTCAGAGTAACTTTGGGTCAACCTCAAAACAAGCAAAGAGGGCGAGCAGAGGCGGGCCTTAATGCTGCGTTCAGGTGCTCCTCAGATGGTCCCGGTTTCAGAGTCGAGAAGTCGTTCTTCTGACTTCAGTGTGTTCACGTGTTTTCTGTTCGTAAAGTCTGAATGTTGTAACAACAAACATCTCTGTCTCTCTCTCTGTCTCTCTCTGTCTCTCTCTGTCTCTCTCTGTCTCTCTCTCTCTGTCTCTCTCTGTCTCTCTCTGTCTCTCTCTCTGTCTCTCTCTGTCTCTCTCTGTCTCTCTCTGTCTCTCTCTGTCTCTCTCTCTGTCTCTCTCTGTCTCTCTCTGTCTCTCTCTCTCTCTCTGTCTCTCTCTCTGTCTCTCTCTCTCTCTCTCTCTCTCTCTGTCT
>NW_026870147.1:15000-17500 GCF_963584025.1 Labrus mixtus
GAGGTGGAGGAGGTGTACGAGGATGAAGACGAGGCGGAGGAGGTGTACGAGGAGGAGGCGGAGGAGAAGGAGGTGATCGGAGCAAGCAGGAAGGAGATCAGAGAAGACGAGAACAGTGACGGAGAAATGGAGCAGAGCGGAGAGAGCGGAGGAGAACGGGCGTCAGAGTGCGAGCTGGAGACGCCGGAGCTGGCTGGAGAGGGAGGACAGCAGAAGCAGCGAAAAACGAGCGAGAGAGGGAAAAAAGGAGACGGAAGGGACGTGGCAGAAGACCCGGGGGTAAGCATGAGCACAGAGGGGAGGGAGATGCCTGAGAGTGGTGTTGGACAGGCGGGAGGGAGAAAAATCACGCTAAATAATACGGGTAAAAGCACCAGTCCCAATGAAACGGACAGCGAAATGGATGTGAGTGAACTGGCGAGTGCGCAAAAAAGACTAAGTCTTGGACAACGAAAAAAGTTGGTGAAAAAATTGAAATGTAAGGACAAATAATGACTGACAATAACCCCTGTAAATCCTTTTTTTTTGTTTTTATTTTTATGATAATGGCCTTTAATTTATTTTCGATAAACGTGAATGGACTAAGGAACAAAGAAAAAAGACATGCGATTCTTTCCTTGCAGAATGACGTTTTGTGCCTGCAGGAGACCAGGTGGGATGATTCCCTGGTGGAAGACATAAAAAAAGACTTTGTGGGCCATATTTTCTGCTCCAATGGCACGTCGAGGGCGAGAGGAGTGGCGGTTTTAGTCAAAACGGGTCGGGTAACAGGGGTAAATTTGGTTTATGGAGACAAAGAAGGAAGAATAATAGTAATAGACTGTGTGTATGAAACGAAAAATATAAGAATCATAAATATATATGCACCGAATGGAGAAAAAGAAAGGAAAACATTCTTCATTGCAATAAGCAAATGGTGGGAAAGGAATTGTATAATAATCGGTGACTTTAATGTGGCGATGACACCCACCGATGTGTCAAAAAATAATGTGTTTAAGGGGGATGTGAGCAGGGGGACACTTAAAGATATAATGATAACGAAACAATGCATTGATATTTGGAGATTGCTACATCCATGGGAGAGGGTGTTCTCCAGGAGACAAATTGTACTGAATAGATTAAAACAATCTAGAATAGATTATGCTTTGGTGACATGCGAGGTAGTGAGGTGGATTAAGTAGTGGTAGTGGAAGTTGAATATAAAACTAATATGTGGAGCGATCACGCTGGAATAGAAATCACGTTTAGAAAAGAAACGAATGTACGTAAAGGAGGGATATGGTGCTTTAATGCAAGCTTGCTGGATGATGGAATGTTTGTGAAAAGTATGGAAAGATTGTTGAATGATGTGGGATATGAGTGGAATGAGAGTGAAGATATGAATGTGTGGTGGGATAGTGTAAAAGTCAGAATTAAAAAAAAGTGTATCAATTATAGTAAAGAGAAAAAGTGGAGAGAAAATAGAAAGGAAGAGAATTTGAGAAAACAACTAAGTGAGGAAATAGCATCGCTTGACAGTGTAGATAATGTAGATGTCGAAAAAATACATACATTTAAAAGAACAGTTGGGAGTGATTGAACTTAAAAAGAGTAGGGGTGCAGCCATTAGGAGTAAAATACAATATATGTATGAGGGGGAGAGGAGTACAGCCTTTTTTTTAGGTCTGGAAAAACAAAAACAAAAAAGAACAGAAATAAACGAATTATTAAATGAAGCAGGTAAAAGTGTGACAGATAAAAAGGGAATTTTAGAAATAGTAAAGGGCTATTATGAAAGCCTGTTTTCGAGACAGGAGTGTGATAGCGTGAGTGTGAAAAGAGCTTTGGGTGCCTTAAAGAAAAAACTAAGCGAGGACGATAAAATGTGGTGTGATTGTGAGTTTACAGAGGGAGAAATCAGAAGTGCTTTAGAGGGGTTAAACAAAAACAAAAGTCCTGGGAGCGATGGCCTAACTGCGGAATTCTACCAAGCTTTCAAAGAGCAGCTGGTGCCCTTGGTGAACAAATTGAGTAAATATATGGAAAAAGTGAAACATATACCAAAAAGTTTAGGGGAAGGGGTGGTTACTATTTTTTACAAAAACAAGGGGGACAATAAAAATCTGGACAACTACAGACCAATCAGCCTACTCAACACAGACTACAAAATCATAGCGAAAACAATAGCCAATAGAATCAGGGAGGTAATAGGAACAATCATAGAACAAACACAATCATACAGTATACCAAACAGAGACATAGCAGACTCAATCATTTCAATAAAACAGACGGTCAGGGATATGGAAGGGGAGGGGGGAATATGGCTAGGGATTGATTTAAATAAAGCTTTTGACAGAGTAGATCACGGGTTCATGGGGAAGGTGTTAGAGAAGTTTGGATTCGGGGAGAGAATGAGAGAATGGATAAATATGTTGTATACAGGAGCGGAAAGCAAGATAAAATGTAACGGGGAACTAACTGATTCTTTTAAAATATCAAGGTCAGTGAGACAAGGATGTCC
>NW_026870147.1:22500-27500 GCF_963584025.1 Labrus mixtus
GGGGATCGTTTTTCTTTTCACCTTTTTTCCTGTTTTTTTTTTTTCCACAATTTTGTGAAGAATTTTTGTTTTTTGTGAATGTTTGCTCGTATGTCGCGAGCAAACTCACACGGACGGATCACAAAGATGACAGGACCACGGACTGGAGAGATGGAAAAAGGAAAAGAGAACGGACAACAACGTGAACAAACAAACATGGCACTGAAACAAAGGAATGGATTAAACGACAACGAGAAGAACGACGGACAAAAAGGACGGATGAAAACGGCAAATGAAACAGGGAACGGAATGGATGACGGAGAGAGAGGAAGAGAGAGGAGCGGCGGGCTGATTGCTCCGCATGCAGAGAATGGGAGAGGTGGCGAGAGAGCAGAAAAAGAGGAAGCAAAAGTGTCTTTTGAGAGAAAACTAACACTAAACATTGAAATGGTGGGAGACAAAGTTCCTCTAAATTACGTCATGAGCAACATAAAAATGATCTGTGGGGGCCTGCTGGCGTGCAGAACCCTGGGACCTGAAAAACTGGAGGTGACGGTGAGCAACATTAAAGGAAAGGAAAGGCTGCTGGATGGATTTAAGATCGGAGAGACCAGAGTCGTGGCGAGAGAACTAAATAATGATGAGCTGGTGGTGTCTTTTTTAAACCTGCCAGCGTATATCACAGATGAAGAAATAGTTTGGAAGCTGACGGGATGGGGAGTGAAACCGACATCACCAATAAAACGCAGAATGTGGCCGGGAACAATGATAGCTGACGGAACGAGGTTTGTCCGGGTCAGATTTAATGACCAGGTATAGTCACTCCCTTACACCACAAAGTTTAACACTGTGATGGGGAACGAATACTTTAGAGTAATACATGATAGACAACAAAAAGTGTGCAGGATGTGCATCCAGCCGGGACACATCCTTAGAGAGTGTCCAGAATTTATGTGCCACAACTGTGGGGTGCAGGGACACTTTGCGTGAGAGTGCAGCGCAAACAGCACAAAATGCACAAACTGTAAAAAAAGAGAAAATGAATGTGAGTGTGAGAACGGAGAGGAGAGCAAGAACGAGGTGGAGGAGGTGTACAAGGATGAAGACGAGGCGGAGGAGGTGTACGAGGAGGAGGCGGAGGAGAAGGAGGTGATCGGAGCAAGCAGGAAGGAGATCAGAGAAGACGAGAACAGTGACGGAGAAATGGAGCAGAGCAGAGAGAGCGGAGGAGAACGGGCGTCAGAGTGCGAGCTGGAGACGCCGGAGCTGGCTGGAGAGGGAGGACAGCAGAAGCAGCGAAAAACGAGCGAGAGAGGGAAAAAAGGAGACGGAAGGGACGTGGCAGAAGACCCGGGGGTAAGCATGAGCACAGAGGGGAGGGAGATGCCTGAGAGTGGTGTTGGACAGGCGGGAGGGAGAAAAATCACGCTAAATAATACGGGTAAAAGCACCAGTCCCAATGAAACGGACAGCGAAATGGATGTGGGTGAACTGGCGAGTGCGCAAAAAAGACTAAGTCTTGGACAACGAAAAAAGTTGGTGAAAAAATTGAAATGTAAGGACAAATAATGACTGACAATAACCCCTGTAAATCCGTTTTTTTTGTTTTTATTTTTATGATAATGGCCTTTAATTTATTTTCGATAAACGTGAATGGACTAAGGAACAAAGAAAAAAAACATTCGATTCTCTCCTTGCAGAATGACGTTTTGTGCCTGCAGGAGACCAGGTGGGATGATTCCCTGGTGGAAGACATAAAAAAAGACTTTGTGGGCCATATTTTCTGCTCCAATGGCACGTCGAGGGCGAGAGGAGTGGCGGTTTTAGTCAAAACGGGTCGGGTAACAGGGGTAAATTTGGTTTATGGAGACAAAGAAGGAAGAATAATAGTAATAGACTGTGTGTATGAAACGAAAAATATAAGAATCATAAATATATATGCACCGAATGGAGAAAAAGAAAGGAAAACGTTCTTCATTGCAATAAGCAAAAGGTGGGAAAGGAATTGTATAATAATAGGTGACTTTAATGTGGCGATGACACCCACCGATGTGTCAAAAAATAATGTGTTTAAGGGGGATGTGAGCAGGGGGACACTTAAAGATATAATGATAACGAAACAATGCATTGATATTTGGAGATTGCTACATCCATGGGAGAGGGTGTTCTCCAGGAGACAAATTGTACTAAATAGATTAAAACAATCTAGAATAGATTATGCTTTGGTGACATGCGAGGTAGTGAGGTGGATTAAAGAAGTTGAATATAAAACTAATATGTGGAGCGATCACGCTGGAATAGAAATCACGTTTAGAAAAGAAACGAATGTACGTAAAGGAGGGATATGGTGCTTTAATGCAAGCTTGCTGGATGATGGAATGTTTGTGAAAAGTATGGAAAGATTGTTGAATGATGTGGGATATGAGTGGAATGAGAGTGAAGATATGAATGTGTGGTGGGATAGTGTAAAAGTCAGAATTAAAAAAAAGTGTATCAATTATAGTAAAGAGAAAAAGTGGAGAGAAAATAGAAAGGAAGAGAATTTGAGAAAACAACTAAGTGAGGAAATAGCATCGCTTGACAGTGTAGATAATGTAGATGTCGAAAAATACATACATTTAAAAGAACAGTTGGGAGTGATTGAACTTAAAAAGAGTAGGGGTGCAGCCATTAGGAGTAAAATACAATATATGTATGAGGGGGAGAGGAGTACAGCCTTTTTTTTAGGTCTGGAAAAACAAAAACAAAAAAGAACAGAAATAAACGAATTATTAAATGAAGCAGGTAAAAGTGTGACAGATAAAAAGGGAATTTTAGAAATAGTAAAGGGCTATTATGAAAGCCTGTTTTCGAGACAGGAGTGTGATAGCGTGAGTGTGAACAGAGCTTTGGGTGCCTTAAAGAAAAAACTAAGCGAGGACGATAAAATGTGGTGTGATTGTGAGTTTACAGAGGGAGAAATCAGAAGTGCTTTAGAGGGGTTAAACAAAAACAAAAGTCCTGGGAGCGATGGCCTAACTGCGGAATTCTACCAAGCTTTCAAAGAGCAGCTGGTGCCCTTGGTGAACAAATTGAGTAAATATATGGAAAAAGTGAAACATATACCAAAAAGTTTAGGGGAAGGGGTGGTTACTATTTTTTACAAAAA
This sequence comes from Labrus mixtus, assembly GCF_963584025.1. Classification (NCBI taxonomy): domain Eukaryota; kingdom Metazoa; phylum Chordata; class Actinopteri; order Labriformes; family Labridae; genus Labrus; species Labrus mixtus. The sequence goes on from NW_026870147.1 coordinate 25,628, forward strand.
CAAGGGGGACAATAAAAATCTGGACAACTACAGACCAATCAGCCTACTCAACACAGACTACAAAATCATAGCGAAAACAATAGCCAATAGAATCAGGGAGGTAATAGGAACAATCATAGAACAAACACAATCATACAGTATACCAAACAGAGACATAGCAGACTCAATCATTTCAATAAAACAGACGGTCAGGGATATGGAAGGGGAGGGGGGAATATGGCTAGGGATTGATTTAAATAAAGCTTTTGACAGAGTAGATCACGGGTTCATGGGGAAGGTGTTAGAGAAGTTTGGATTCGGGGAGAGAATGAGAGAATGGATAAATATGTTGTATACAGGAGCGGAAAGCAAGATAAAATGTAACGGGGAACTAACTGATTCTTTTAAAATATCAAGGTCAGTGAGACAAGGATGTCCGATGTCAGCGCTGTTGTACAGCTTGGTAGCAGAGCCGCTGGCAGCACTGATATCGGAAGACGTAAACATAAAAGGTATAGGTAAGGAAAACGTAAAAATAATACAGTATGCAGATGACGTGAATATAATGGTAAAAGGAGAGGAGGATATAGAATTGATATTAAAACATGTACAAACTTATGAAAGAGCATCTGGGGCAAAAGTAAATGAAAATAAGTCAGAAATTATGTTACTAGGTAAGGAATCCAATCTAGTTAATAAGTGGGGATTTAAAACGGTGTGTGAGAGAAGAAAAGTGTTGGGAGTGAATATGGGGAAAAATGAGAATGAATGTGATGATGTAACATGGAAAGAGGTGGTGGGTAAAATTAAAAAAACATTGAATTTGTGGAAAGCGAGGGGTCTATTGTTGAGAGGAAGGGTAGCCGTAACAAATGCTCTCGTGTTGTCCAAAGTGAATCATGCGCTGAGTACTTGTACGCTTCCGGACTGGGCCTTTAAGGAGATTTCAAAGACCATTAGGGACTTTATTTGGAAAAACAAAGCAGCGAGTATAGCTCACAAAACAATAATAGGGGCTAAAGATCAGGGGGGGCTAGCTTTGATTGATTTACTTACAAAAAAAGTAGCACTAAGAGTCAAATTGATAGGCAAATTTATGGACCAGAACCGGAACATAGTTTGGAAAAACCACTTCAAACAATATCTGTGCAGTTTTGGACTCTACAACGAGGACAACCTGTACCAGATCAATAACCCGGATTCATTTAAACACTTGCCACGGTTTTTCCAGGAAGTACTCAGTGCGTGGTATCAGGTTTCATCCTGGACTGTACCAGAGTGCGGAACGAGAGGGTCAGTGCTACGACTGCCCTTCCTCTCGAGCCCGTATTTTAAAAATGGGGAGAGGGTAATTAAGTGTGAAGCTATGTCGAAAGCGGGATATATTAGAATAAGGGATTTACTGAACTGTGGGGGGGATTTTGATTTACAAATGGTGGTGAGGGGTTTAAAAAATAAAGGGTGTGTGTGCAGAAAGGATGTGATTGAGAGAGTGTTTGCAAATGTAAAATTGTCTTTGTCGAGCGAATGGGAAAAATTAATCAAAGAGAAGGAGGGAGTGATGCAGGACGATGTGGGGGGGATCTCCCTGTGCCTAGGGGAGAAGAAACACAACATTACAGATGTCACTACAAAAATTTGGTATAGGTGCGCAATCACACATAGAATACAGAAACCCACATCCGAAGTAAAATGGACAGACACATACCCGGACATAACAAGCAACATGATATGGAAGAACATTAACATTCCGCATACACCACATGCAATATTTGACCTAGATTTCAAACTGAGGCACAGGAGGATCTTCACCTGCATCGTCCTGCATCAGATCCATAAGGAGAGGTATGAAAGAAAGTGTTGTGTATGTGAAAGTACGGATGAGGATTTAATA
>NW_026870147.1:32500-47500 GCF_963584025.1 Labrus mixtus
CAGATGCTGTAAGCCTTTTTCATTTTTTTGATCATATGTTTTTTTTTTATCATAGAGAGACATATTCACATGTCCAAAAATTCAGCCAGAATCAAGGGAATGACATCTTTAAAAGGCCCCTGTCTGCACACAATAATGGCTTACGGCCATACCACCCTGAACACGCCGCTTTTGCTGTCATTGTTTGTGTGGTGCTGAAGGAGAGCTGACGTGTCAGTACTGAGCAGGACAGCTGGACTAATTTGTTTGTTTTTTGGATGCGCTTTGGATTTATTTAAATACCTCAGATTGTGAGTGAATGTCCCCCAGCAGTCACTGACTGTTAGGGGGATCGTTTTTCTTTTCACCTTTTTTCCTGTTTTTTTTCCACAATTTTGTGAAGAATTTTTGTTTTTTGTGAATGTTTGCTCGTATGTCGCGAGCAAACTCACACGGACGGATCACAAAGATGACAGGACCACGGACTGGAGAGATGGAAAAAGGAAAAGAGAACGGACAACAACGTGAACAAACAAACATGGCACTGAAACAAAGGAATGGATTAAACGACAACGAGAAGAACGACGGACAAAAAGGACGGATGAAAACGGCAAATGAAACAGGGAACGGAATGGATGACGGAGAGAGAGGAAGAGAGAGGAGCGGCGGGCTGATTGCTCCGCATGCAGAGAATGGGAGAGGTGGCGAGAGAGCAGAAAAAGAGGAAGCAAAAGTGTCTTTTGAGAGAAAACTAACACTAAACATTGAAATGGTGGGAGACAAAGTTCCTCTAAATCACGTCATGAGCAACATAAAAATGATCTGTGGGGGCCTGCTGGCGTGCAGAACCCTGGGACCTGAAAAACTGGAGGTGACGGTGAGCAACATTAAAGGAAAGGAAAGGCTGCTGGATGGATTTAAGATCGGAGAGACCAGAGTCGTGGCGAGAAAACTAAATAATGATGAGCTGGTGGTGTCTTTTTTAAACCTGCCAGCGTATATCACAGATGAAGAAATAGTTTGGAAGCTGACGGGATGGGGAGTGAAACCGACATCACCAATAAAACGCAGAATGTGGCCTGGAACAATGATAGCTGACGGAACAAGGTTTGTCCGGGTCAGATTTAATGACCAGGTACAGTCACTCCCTTACTCCACAAAGTTTAACACTGTGATGGGGAACGAATACTTTAGAGTAATACATGATAGACAACAAAAAGTGTGCAGGATGTGCATCCAGCCGGGACACATCCTGAGAGAGTGTCCAGAATTTATGTGCCACAACTGTGGGGTGCAGGGACACTTTGCGCGTGAGTGCAGCGCGAACAGCACAAAATGCACAAACTGTAAAAAAAGAGAAAATGAATGTGAGTGTGAGAACGGAGAGGAAAGCAAGAACGAGGTGGAGGAGGTGTACGAGGATGAAGACGAGGCGGAGGAGGTGTACGAGGAGGAGGCGGAGGAGAAGGAGGTGATCGGAGCAAGCAGGAAGGAGATCAGAGAAGACGAGAACAGTGACGGAGAAATGGAGCAGAGCGGAGAGAGCGGAGGAGAACGGGCGTCAGAGTGCGAGCTGGAGACGCCGGAGCTGGCTGGAGAGGGAGGACAGCAGAAGCAGCGAAAAACGAGCGAGAGAGGGAAAAAAGGAGACGGAAGGGACGTGGCAGAAGACCCGGGGGTAAGCATGAGCACAGAGGGGAGGGAGATGCCTGAGAGTGGTGTTGGACAGGCGGGAGGGAGAAAAATCACGCTAAATAATACGGGTAAAAGCACCAGTCCCAATGAAACGGACAGCGAAATGGATGTGGGTGAACTGGCGAGTGCGCAAAAAAGACTAAGTCTTGGACAACGAAAAAAGTTGGTGAAAAAATTGAAATGTAAGGACAAATAATGACTGACAATAACCCCTGTAAATCCTTTTTTTTTGTTTTTATTTTTATGATAATGGCCTTTAATTTATTTTCGATTAACGTGAATGGACTAAGGAACAAAGAAAAAAGACATTCGATTCTTTCCTTGCAGAATGACGTTTTGTGCCTGCAGGAGACCAGGTGGGATGATTCCCTGGTGGAAGACACAAAAAAAGACTTTGTGGGCCATATTTTCTGCTCCAATGGCACGTCGAGGGCGAGAGGAGTGGCGGTTTTAGTCAAAACGGGTCGGGTAACAGGGGTAAATTTGGTTTATGGAGACAAAGAAGGAAGAATAATAGTAATAGACTGTGTGTATGAAACGAAAAATATAAGAATCATAAATATATATGCACCGAATGGAGAAAAAGAAAGGAAAACGTTCTTTATTGCAATAAGCAAATGGTGGGAAAGGAATTGTATAATAATCGGTGACTTTAATGTGGCGATGACACCCACCGATGTGTCAAAAAATAATGTGTTTAAGGGGGATGTGAGCAGGGGGACACTTAAAGATATAATGATAACGAAACAATGCATTGATATTTGGAGATTGCTACATCCATGGGAGAGGGTGTTCTCCAGGAGACAAATTGTACTTAATAGATTAAAACAATCTAGAATAGATTATGCTTTGGTGACATGCGAGGTAGTGAGGTGGATTAAAGAAGTTGAATATAAAACTAATATGTGGAGCGATCACGCTGGAATAGAAATCACGTTTAGAAAAGAAACGAATGTACGTAAAGGAGGGATATGGTGCTTTAATGCAAGCTTGCTGGATGATGGAATGTTTGTGAAAAGTATGGAAAGATTGTTGAATGATGTGGGATATGAGTGGAATGAGAGTGAAGATATGAATGTGTGGTGGGATAGTGTAAAAGTCAGAATTAAAAAAAAGTGTATCAATTATAGTAAAGAGAAAAAGTGGAGAGAAAATAGAAAGGAAGAGAATTTGAGAAAACAACTAAGTGAGGAAATAGCATCGCTTGACAGTGTAGATAATGTAGATGTCGAAAAATACATACATTTAAAAGAACAGTTGGGAGTGATTGAACTTAAAAAGAGTAGGGGTGTAGCCATTAGGAGTAAAATACAATATATGTATGAGGGGGAGAGGAGTACAGCCTTTTTTTTAGGTCTGGAAAAACAAAAAACATAAAAGAACAGAAATAAACGAATTATTAAATGAAGCAGGTAAAAGTGTGACAGATAAAAAGGGAATTTTAGAAATAGTAAAGGGCTATTATGAAAGCCTGTTTTCGAGACAGGAGTGTGATAGCGTGAGTGTGAGCAGAGCTTTGGGTGCCTTAAAGAAAAAACTAAGCGAGGACGATAAAATGTGGTGTGATTGTGAGTTTACAGAGGGAGAAATCAGAAGTGCTTTAGAGGGGTTAAACAAAAACAAAAGTCCTGGGAGCGATGGCCTAACTGCGGAATTCTACCAAGCTTTCAAAGAGCAGCTGGTGCCCTTGGTGAACAAATTGAGTAAATATATGGAAAAAGTGAAACATATACCAAAAAGTTTAGGGGAAGGGGTGGTTACTATTTTTTACAAAAACAAGGGGGACAATAAAAATCTGGACAACTACAGACCAATCAGCCTACTCAACACAGACTACAAAATCATAGCGAAAACAATAGCCAATAGAATCAGGGAGGTAATAGGAACAATCATAGAACAAACACAATCATACAGTATACCAAACAGAGACATAGCAGACTCAATCATTTCAATAAAACAGACGGTCAGGGATATGGAAGGGGAGGGGGGAATATGGCTAGGGATTGATTTAAATAAAGCTTTTGACAGAGTAGATCACGGGTTCATGGGGAAGGTGTTAGAGAAGTTTGGATTCGGGGAGAGAATGAGAGAATGGATAAATATGTTGTATACAGGAGCGGAAAGCAAGATAAAATGTAACGGGGAACTAACTGATTCTTTTAAAATATCAAGGTCAGTGAGACAAGGATGTCCGATGTCAGCGCTGTTGTACAGCTTGGTAGCAGAGCCGCTGGCAGCACTGATATCGGAAGACGTAAACATAAAAGGTATAGGTAAGGAAAACGTAAAAATAATACAGTATGCAGATGACGTGAATATAATGGTAAAAGGAGAGGAGGATATAGAATTGATATTAAAACATGTACAAACTTATGAAAGAGCATCTGGGGCAAAAGTAAATGAAAATAAGTCAGAAATTATGTTACTAGGTAAGGAATCCAATCTAGTTAATAAGTGGGGATTTAAAACGGTGTGTGAGAGAAGAAAAGTGTTGGGAGTGAATATGGGGAAAAATGAGAATGAATGTGATGATGTAACATGGAAAGAGGTGGTGGGTAAAATTAAAAAAACATTGAATTTGTGGAAAGCGAGGGGTCTATTGTTGAGAGGAAGGGTAGCCGTAACAAATGCTCTCGTGTTGTCCAAAGTGAATCATGCGCTGAGTACTTGTACGCTTCCGGACTGGGCCTTTAAGGTGATTTCAAAGACCATTAGGGACTTTATTTGGAAAAACAAAGCAGCGAGTATAGCTCACAAAACAATAATAGGGGCTAAAGATCAGGGGGGGCTAGCTTTGATTGATTTACTTACAAAAAAAGTAGCACTAAGAGTCAAATTGATAGGCAAATTTATGGACCAGAACCGGAACGTAGTTTGGAAAAACCACTTCAAACAATATCTGTGCAGTTTTGGACTCTACAACGAGGACAACCTGTACCAGATCAATAACCCGGATTCATTTAAACACTTGCCACGGTTTTTCCAGGAAGTACTCAGTGCGTGGTATCAGGTTTCATCCTGGACTGTACCAGAGTGCGGAACGAGAGGGTCAGTGCTACGACTGCCCTTCCTCTCGAGCCCGTATTTTAAAAATGGGGAGAGGGTAATTAAGTGTGAAGCTATGTCGAAAGCGGGATATATTAGAATAAGGGATTTACTGAACTGTGGGGGGGATTTTGATTTACAAATGGTGGTGAGGGGTTTAAAAAATAAAGGGTGTGTGTGCAGAAAGGATGTGATTGAGAGAGTGTTTGCAAATGTAAAATTGTCTTTGTCGAGCGAATGGGAAAAATTAATCAAAGAGAAGGAGGGAGTGATGCAGGACGATGTGGGGGGGATCTCCCTGTGCCTAGGGGAGAAGAAACACAACATTACAGATGTCACTACAAAAATTTGGTATAGGTGCGCAATCACACATAGAATACAGAAACCCACATCCGAAGTAAAATGGACAGACACATACCCGGACATAACAAGCAACATGATATGGAAGAACATTAACATTCCGCATACAGCACATGCAATATTTGACCTAGATTTCAAACTGAGGCACAGGAGGATCTTCACCTGCATCGTCCTGCATCAGATCCATAAGGAGAGGTATGAAAGAAAGTGTTGTGTATGTGAAAGTACGGATGAGGATTTAATACATTTGTTTGTTACGTGTGGGGAATTGGTTTATTTTTGGGGAAAAATAAGAGAAATGTTGGGGAAATGCAGTAAGAATGAGTGTTGGAATGAAAGGGGGTGGGAATTGTCGGTGTTGTTGGGGGTGGGAACAAAACAAAAAAATCACAATGTAATGAATATAATTTTGGCTTTTGCAAGAAAAGCGGTTTTTAACAGAAGGAATTATGCACTGTATGAAAGTAAGAAAATGAATGTGTGGAGAATGTTTGTGAATGAATGGAAAGCACATCTTAAATTGTTGTACATAGCGAATGAGAGTGAGTTTGTGAGAATGTTTGTGGAAGGTGCGAATGTGTGTAGAGTAAATGAGGAGGGAATTATGTGGGATGTCTAAATTATTTTGTTTTTGTTTTTTTGGTACGAGGGCTTCTTTTTTGGTCATGGGAAAATGGGTGATTTGATTTGGTGGTTTTTTTTTTCTCAGTGGTTTTTTGAGAATACTGTGGGGTTTTTGTATGTTTTTGTGGTTTGTTTTCAGAGGGGTGTTTGCTTTGGGGGAGGGACTCAGAAGAGTTGTCATGAGTTGGGGGTATCAGGGGTGGTTTGAGTTTTTTTTCCTGATGCTATGTTTTTATTGTTTTTAGGGTGCCGTTTGCGTCAGAGGGGAGGTTTAATTTAGAGGGTGTATGTATTGTAATAGCATTTGTTGTAAATGATGTGAAAGAATTATAAATGTTTTTGTAATTTTGATAATAAAAGATAAAAAAAAAAAAAAAAACACGCCCGATCTCGTCCCATCTCGGAAGCTAAGCAGGGTCGGGCCTGGATAGTACTTGTATGGGAGACCGCCTGGGAATACCAGGTGCTGTAAGCTTTTTCATTTTTTTGATCATATGTTTTTTTTTTATCATAGAGAGACATATTCACATGTCCAAAAATTCAGCCAGAATCAAGGGCATGACATCTTTAAAAGGCCCCTGTCTGCACACAATAATGGCTTACGGCCATACCACCCTGAACACGCCCGATCTTGTCCGATCTCGGAAGCTAAGCAAGGTAGGACCTGGTTAGTACTTGGATGGGAGACCGCCTGGGAATACCAGGTGCTGGAAGTTTTTTCATTTTTTTGATCATATGTTTTTTTTTATCATATAGAGACATATTCACATGTCCAAAAATTCAGCCAGAATCAAGGGCATGACATCTTTAAAAGGCACCTTTCTGCACACAATAATGGATTAAGGACATACCACCCTGAACTTGTCCGATCTCGGAAGCTAAGCAGCGTCTGGCCTGGTTAGTACTTGGATGGGAGACCGCCTGGGAATACCAGGTGCTGTAAGCTTTTTCATTTTTTTTGATCTTATGTTCTTTTTTTATCATATAGAGACATATTCACATGTCCAAAAATTCAGCCAGAATCAGGGGCATGAGATCTTTAAAAGGCCCCTGTCTGCACACAATAACAGCTTAAGTCCATACCACCCTGAACACGCCTGATCTCGTCCGATCTCGGAAGCTAAGCAGGGTCGGGCCTGATTAGTACTTGGATGGGAGACCACCTGCGAATACCAGGTGCTGTAAGCTTTTTCATTTTTTTGATCATATGTTTTTTTTTATCATATAGAGACATATTCACATGTCCAAAAATTCAGCCAGAATCAAGGGCATAACATCTTTAAAAGGCCCCTGTCTGCACACAATAATGGCTTACGGCCATAACACCCTTAACACGCCCGATCTCGTCCCATCTCGGAAGCTAAGCAGGGTCGGGCCTGGTTAGTACTTGAATGGGAGACCGCCTGGGAATACCAGATGCTGTAAGCTTTTTTTATTTTTTTGATCATATGTTTTTTTTATCATAGAGAGACATATTCACATGTCCACAAATTCAGCCAGAATCAAGGGCATGACATCTTTAAAAGGCCCCTGTCTGCACACAATAATGGCTTACGGCCATACCACCCTGAACACGCCCGATCTCGTCCGATCTCGGAAGCTAAGCAGGGTCGGGCCTGGTTAGTACTTGGATGGGAGACCACCTGGGAATACCAGGTGCTGTAAGCGTTTTCATTTTTTTGATCATATGTTTTTTTTTATCCTATAGAGACATATTCACATGTCCAAAAATTCAGCCAGAATCAAGGGCATGACATCTTTAAAAGGCCCCTGTCTGCACACAATAATGGCTTATGGCCATACCACCCTGAACACGCCTGATCTCGTCCGATCTCGGAAGCTAAGCAGGGTAGGGCCTGGTTAGTACTTGGATGGGAGACCACCTGGGAATACCAGGTGCTGTAAGCTTTTTCATTTTTTTGATCATATGTTTTTTTTTTATCATATAGAGACATATTCACATGTCCAAAAATTCAGCCAGAATCAAGGGCATGACATCTTTAAAAGGCCCCTTTCTGCACACAATAACGGCTTACGGCCATACCACCCTTAACACGCCCGATCTCGTCCGATCTCGGAAACTAAGTAGGGTCGTGCCTGGTTAGTACTTGGATGGGAGACCGCCTGGGAATACCAGACGCTGTAAGCTTTTTCATTTTTTTGATCATATGTTTTTTTTTTATCATATAGAGACATATTCACATGTCCAAAAATTTAGCCAGAATCAAGGGCATGACATCTTTAAAAGGCCCCTTTCTGCACACAATAATGGCTTACGGCCATACCACCCTGAACACGCCCGATCTCGTCAGATCTCGGAAGCTATGCAGGGTCGGACCTGGTTAGTACTTGGATGGGAGACCTCCTGGGAATACCAGGTGCTGTAAGCTTTTTCATTTTTTTGATCATATGTTTTTTTTTTTATCATATAGAGACATATTCACATGTCCACAAATTCAGCCAGAATCAAGGGCATGACATCTTTAAAAGGCCCCTGTCTGCACACATTAATGGCTTACGGCCATACCACCCTGAACACGCCCCTTTTGCTGTCAGAGTTTGTGTGGTGCTGAAGGAGAGCTGACGTGTCAGTACTGAGCAGGACAGCTGGACTAATTTGTTTGTTTTTTGGATGCGCTTTGGATTTATTTAAATACCTCAGATTGTGAGTGAATGTCCCCCAGCAGTCACTGACTGTTAGGGGGATCGTTTTTCTTTTCACCTTTTTTTCCTGTTTTTTTTCCACAATTTTGTGAAGAATTTTTGTTTTTTGTGAATGTTTGCTCGTATGTCGCGAGCAAACTCACACGGACGGATCACAAAGATGACAGGACCACGGACTGGAGAGATGGAAAAAGGAAAAGAGAACGGACAACAACGTGAACAAACAAACATGGCACTGAAACAAAGGAATGGATTAAACGACAACGAGAAGAACGACGGACAAAAAGGACGGATGAAAACGGCAAATGAAACAGGGAACGGAATGGATGACGGAGAGAGAGGAAGAGAGAGGAGCGGCGGGCTGATTGCTCCGCATGCAGAGAATGGGAGAGGTGGCGAGAGAGCAGAAAAAGAGGAAGCAAAAGTGTCTTTTGAGAGAAAACTAACACTAAACATTGAAATGGTGGGAGACAAAGTTCCTCTAAATCACGTCATGAGCAACATAAAAATGATCTGTGGGGGCCTGCTGGCGTGCAGAACCCTGGGACCTGAAAAACTGGAGGTGACGGTGAGCAACATTAAAGGAAAGGAAAGGCTGCTGGATGGATTTAAAATCGGAGAGACCAGAGTCGTGGCGAGAGAACTAAATAATGATGAGCTGGTGGTGTCTTTTTTAAACCTGCCAGCGTATATCACAGATGAAGAAATAGTTTGGAAGCTGACGGGATGGGGAGTGAAACCGATATCACCAATAAAACGCAGAATGTGGCCTGGAACAATGATAGCTGACGGAACGAGGTTTGTCCGGGTCAGATTTAATGACCAGGTACAGTCACTCCCTTACTCCACAAAGTTTAACACTGTGATGGGGAACGAATACTTTAGAGTAATACATGATAGACAACAAAAAGTGTGCAGGATGTGCATCCAGCCGGGACACATCCTGAGAGAGTGTCCAGAATTTATGTGCCACAACTGTGGGGTGCAGGGACACTTTGCGCGAGAGTGCAGCGCGAACAGCACAAAATGCACAAACTGTAAAAAAAGAGAAAATGAATGTGAGTGTGAGAACGGAGAGGAAAGCAAGAACGAGGTGGAGGAGGTGTACGAGGATGAAGACGAGGCGGAGGAGGTGTACGAGGAGGAGGCGGAGGAGAAGGAGGTGATCGGAGCAAGCAGGAAGGAGATCAGAGAAGACGAGAACAGTGACGGAGAAATGGAGCAGAGCGGAGGGAGCGGAGGAGAACGGGCGTCAGAGTGCGAGCTGGAGACGCCGGAGCTGGCTGGAGAGGGAGGACAGCAGAAGCAGCGAAAAACGAGCGAGAGAGGGAAAAAAGGAGACGGAAGGGACGTGGCAGAAGACCCGGGGGTAAGCATGAGCACAGAGGGGAGGGAGATGCCTGAGAGTGGTGTTGGACAGGCGGGAGGGAGAAAAATCACGCTAAATAATACGGGTAAAAGCACCAGTCCCAATGAAACGGACAGCGAAATGGATGTGAGTGAACTGGCGAGTGCGCAAAAAAGACTAAGTCTTGGACAACGAAAAAAGTTGGTGAAAAAATTGAAATGTAAGGACAAATAATGACTGACAATAACCCCTGTAAATCCGTTTTTTTTTGTTTTTATTTTTATGATAATGGCCTTTAATTTATTTTCGATAAACGTGAATGGACTAAGGAACAAAGAAAAAAGACATGCGATTCTTTCCTTGCAGAATGACGTTTTGTGCCTGCAGGAGACCAGGTGGGATGATTCCCTGGTGGAAGACATAAAAAAAGACTTTGTGGGCCATATTTTCTGCTCCAATGGCACGTCGAGGGCGAGAGGAGTGGCGGTTTTAGTCAAAACGGGTCGGGTAACAGGGGTAAATTTGGTTTATGGAGACAAAGAAGGAAGAATAATAGTAATAGACTGTGTGTATGAAACGAAAAATATAAGAATCATAAATATATATGCACCGAATGGAGAAAAAGAAAGGAAAACATTCTTCATTGCAATAAGCAAATGGTGGGAAAGGAATTGTATAATAATCGGTGACTTTAATGTGGCGATGACACCCACCGATGTGTCAAAAAATAATGTGTTTAAGGGGGATGTGAGCAGGGGGACACTTAAAGATATAATGATAACGAAACAATGAATTGATATTTGGAGATTGCTACATCCATGGGAGAGGGTGTTCTCCAGGAGACAAATTGTACTGAATAGATTAAAACAATCTAGAATAGATTATGCTTTGGTGACATGCGAGGTAGTGAGGTGGATTAAAGAAGTTGAATATAAAACTAATATGTGGAGCGATCACGCTGGAATAGAAATCACGTTTAGAAAAGAAACGAATGTACGTAAAGGAGGGATATGGTGCTTTAATGCAAGCTTGCTGGATGATGGAATGTTTGTGAAAAGTATGGAAAGATTGTTGAATGATGTGGGATATGAGTGGAATGAGAGTGAAGATATGAATGTGTGGTGGGATAGTGTAAAAGTCAGAATTAAAAAAAAGTGTATCAATTATAGTAAAGAGAAAAAGTGGAGAGAAAATAGAAAGGAAGAGAATTTGAGAAAACAACTAAGTGAGGAAATAGCATCGCTTGACAGTGTAGATAATGTAGATGTCGAAAAATACATACATTTAAAAGAACAGTTGGGAGTGATTGAACTTAAAAAGAGTAGGGGTGCAGCCATTAGGAGTAAAATACAATATATGTATGAGGGGGAGAGGAGTACAGCCTTTTTTTTAGGTCTGGAAAAACAAAAACAAAAAAGAACAGAAATAAACGAATTATTAAATGAAGCAGGTAAAAGTGTGACAGATAAAAAGGGAATTTTAGAAATAGTAAAGGGCTATTATGAAAGCCTGTTTTCGAGACAGGAGTGTGATAGCGTGAGTGTGAACAGAGCTTTGGGTGCCTTAAAGAAAAAACTAAGCGAGGACGATAAAATGTGGTGTGATTGTGAGTTTACAGAGGGAGAAATCAGAAGTGCTTTAGAGGGGTTAAACAAAAACAAAAGTCCTGGGAGCGATGGCCTAACTGCGGAATTCTACCAAGCTTTCAAAGAGCAGCTGGTGCCCTTGGTGAACAAATTGAGTAAATATATGGAAAAAGTGAAACATATACCAAAAAGTTTAGGGGAAGGGGTGGTTACTATTTTTTACAAAAACAAGGGGGACAATAAAAATCTGGACAACTACAGACCAATCAGCCTACTCAACACAGACTACAAAATCATAGCGAAAACAATAGCCAATAGAATCAGGGAGGTAATAGGAACAATCATAGAACAAACACAATCATACAGTATACCAAACAGAGACATAGCAGACTCAATCATTTCAATAAAACAGACGGTCAGGGATATGGAAGGGGAGGGGGGAATATGGCTAGGGATTGATTTAAATAAAGCTTTTGACAGAGTAGATCACGGGTTCATGGGGAAGGTGTTAGAGAAGTTTGGATTCGGGGAGAGAATGAGAGAATGGATAAATATGTTGTATACAGGAGCGGAAAGCAAGATAAAATGTAACGGGGAACTAACTGATTCTTTTAAAATATCAAGGTCAGTGAGACAAGGATGTCCGATGTCAGCGCTGTTGTACAGCTTGGTAGCAGAGCCGCTGGCAGCACTGATATCGGAAGACGTAAACATAAAAGGTATAGGTAAGGAAAACGTAAAAATAATACAGTATGCAGATGACGTGAATATAATGGTAAAAGGAGAGGAGGATATAGAATTGATATTAAAACATGTACAAACTTATGAAAGAGCATCTGGGGCAAAAGTAAATGAAAATAAGTCAGAAATTATGTTACTAGGTAAGGAATCCAATCTAGTTAATAAGTGGGGATTTAAAACGGTGTGTGAGAGAAGAAAAGTGTTGGGAGTGAATATGGGGAAAAATGAGAATGAATGTGATGATGTAACATGGAAAGAGGTGGTGGGTAAAATTAAAAAAACATTGAATTTGTGGAAAGCGAGGGGTCTATTGTTGAGAGGAAGGGTAGCCGTAACAAATGCTCTCGTGTTGTCCAAAGTGAATCATGCGCTGAGTACTTGTACGCTTCCGGACTGGGCCTTTAAGGAGATTTCAAAGACCATTAGGGACTTTATTTGGAAAAACAAAGCAGCGAGTATAGCTCACAAAACAATAATAGGGGCTAAAGATCAGGGGGGGCTAGCTTTGATTGATTTACTTACAAAAAAAGTAGCACTAAGAGTCAAATTGATAGGCAAATTTATGGACCAGAACCGGAACGTAGTTTGGAAAAACCACTTCAAACAATATCTGTGCAGTTTTGGACTCTACAACGAGGACAACCTGTACCAGATCAATAACCCGGATTCATTTAAACACTTGCCACGGTTTTTCCAGGAAGTACTCAGTGCGTGGTATCAGGTTTCATCCTGGACTGTACCAGAGTGCGGAACGAGAGGGTCAGTGCTACGACTGCCCTTCCTCTCGAGCCCGTATTTTAAAAATGGGGAGAGGGTAATTAAGTGTGAAGCTATGTCGAAAGCGGGATATATTAGAATAAGGGATTTACTGAACTGTGGGGGGGATTTTGATTTACAAATGGTGGTGAGGGGTTTAAAAAATAAAGGGTGTGTGTGCAGAAAGGATGTGATTGAGAGAGTGTTTGCAAATGTAAAATTGTCTTTGTCGAGCGAATGGGAAAAATTAATCAAAGAGAAGGAGGGAGTGATGCAGGACGATGTGGGGGGGGATCTCCCTGTGCCTAGGGGAGAAGAAACACAACATTACAGATGTCACTACAAAAATTTGGTATAGGTGCGCAATCACACATAGAATACAGAAACCCACATCCGAAGTAAAATGGACAGACACATACCCGGACATAACAAGCAACATGATATGGAAGAACATTAACATTCCGCATACACCACATGCAATATTTGACCTAGATTTCAAACTGAGGCACAGGAGGATCTTCACCTGCATCGTCCTGCATCAGATCCATAAGGAGAGGTATGAAAGAAAGTGTTGTGTATGTGAAAGTACGGATGAGGATTTAATACATTTGTTTGTTACGTGTGGGGAATTGGTTTATTTTTGGGGAAAAATGAGAGAAATGTTGGGGAAATGCAGTAAGAATGAGTGTTGGAATGAAAGGGGGTGGGAATTGTCGGTGTTGTTGGGGGTGGGAACAAAACAAAAAAATCACAATGTAATGAATATAATTTTGGCTTTTGCAAGAAAAGCGGTTTTTAACAGAAGGAATTATGCACTGTATGAAAGTAAGAAAATGAATGTGTGGAGAATGTTTGTGAATGAATGGAAAGCACATCTTAAATTGTTGTACATAGCGAATGAGAGTGAGTTTGTGAGAATGTTTGTGGAAGGTGCGAATGTGTGTAGAGTAAATGAGGAGGGAATTATGTGGGATGTCTAAATTATTTTGTTTTTGTTTTTTTGGTACGAGGGCTTCTTTTTTGGTCATGGGGAAAATGGGTGATTTGATTTTCTCAGTGGTTTTTTGAGAATACTGTGGGGTTTTTGTATGTTTATGTGGTTTGTTTTCAGAGGGGTGTTTGCTTTGGGGGAGGGACTCAGAAGAGTTGTCATGAGTTGGGGGTATCAGGGGTGGTTTGATTTTTTTTTTTCTGATGCTATGTTTTTAATGTTTTTAGGGTGCCGTTTGCGTCAGAGGGGAGGTTTAATTTAGAGGGTGTATGTATTTTAATAGCATTTGTTGTAAATGATGTGAAAGAATTATAAATGTTTTTGTAATTTTGATAATAAAAGATAAAAAAAAAAAAACACGCCCGATCTTGTCCGATCTCGGAAGCTAAGCAGGGTCGGGCCTGGTTAGTACTTGGATGGGAGACCACCTGGGAATACCAGGTGCTGTAAGCTTTTTCATTTTTTTTGATCATGTGTTTTTTTTATCATATAGAGACATATTCACATGTCCAAAGATTCAGCCAGAATCAAGGGCATGACATCTTTAAAAGGCCCCTTTCTGCACACAGTAATGGCTTACGGCCATACCACCCTTAACACGCCCGATCTCGTCCGATCTCGGAAGCTAAGCAGGGTCGGGCCTGGTTAGTACTTGAATGGGAGACCGCCTGGGAATACCAGATGCTGTAAGCTTTTTTATTTTTTTGATCATATGTTTTTTTTATCATAGAGAGACATATTCACATGTCCACAAATTCAGCCAGAATCAAGGGCATGACATCTTTAAAAGGCCCCTGTCTGCACACAATAATGGCTTACGACCATACCACCCTGAACACGCCCGATCTCGTCCGATCTCGGAAGCTAAGCAGGGTCGGGCCTGGATAGTACTTTGATGGGAGACCACCTGGGAATACCAGGTGCTGTAAGCATTTTCATTTTTTTGATCATATGTTTTTTTTTATCATATAGAGACATATTCACATGTCCAAAAATTCAGCCAGAATCAAGGGCATGACATCTTTAAAAGGCCCCTGTCTGCACACAATAATGGCTTATGGCCATACCACCCTGAACACGCCTGATCTCGTCCGATCTCGGAAGCTAAGCAGGGTAGGGCCTGGTTAGTAATTGGATGGGAGACCGCCTGGGAATACCAGGTGCTGTAAGCTTTTTCATTTTTTTGATCATATGTTTTTTTTTTATCATAT
>NW_026870147.1:52500-70000 GCF_963584025.1 Labrus mixtus
GACATATTCACATGTCCAAAAATTTAGCCAGAATCAAGGGCATGACATCTTTAAAAGGCCCCTTTCTGCACACAATAATGGCTTACGGCCATACCACCCTGAACACGCCCGATCTCGTCCGATCTCGGAAGCTATGCAGGGTCGGGCCTGGTTAGTACTTGGATGGGAGACCGCCTAGGAATACCAGGTGCTGTAAGCTTTTTCATTTTTTTGATCATATATTTTTTTTTATCATATAGAGACATATTCACATGTCCAAAAATTCAGCCAGAATCAAGGGCATGACATCTTTAAAAGGCCCCTTTCTGCACACAATAATGGCTTACGGCCATACCACCCTGAACATGCCCGATCTCGTCTGATCTCAGAAGCTAAGCAGGGTCGGGTCTGGTTAGTACTTGGATGGGAGACCGCCTGGGAATACCAGGTGCTGTAAGCTTTTTCATTTTGTTTGATCATATGTTTTTTTTTATCATATAGAGACATATTCACATGTCCAAAAATTCAGCCAGAATCAAGGGCATGACATCTTTAAAAGGCCCCTTTCTGCACACAATAATGGCTTACGGCCATACCACCCTGAACACGCCCGATCTCGTCTGATCTCGGAAGCTAAGCAGGGTCGGGCCTGGTTAGTACTTGGATGGGAGACATCCTGGGAATACCAGGTGCTGTAAGCTTTTTCATTTTTTTTGATCATATGTTTTTTTTATCATATAGAGACATATTCACATGTCCAAAAATTCAGCCAGAATCAAGGGCAAGACATCTTTAAAAGGCCCCTCTCTGCACACAATAATGGCTTACAGCCATACCACCCTGAACACGCCTGATCTCGTCCGATCTCGGAAGCTAAGCCGGGTAGGGCCTGGTTAGTACTTGGATGGGAGACCGCCTGGGAATACCAGGTGCTGTAAGTTTTTTCATTTTTTTGATCATATGTTTTTTTTTTATCATATAGAGACATATTCACATGTCCAAAAATTCAGCCAGAATCAAGGGCATGACATCTTTAAAAGGCGCCTTTCTGCATACAATAATGGCTTACGGCCAAACCACCCTGAACACGCCCGATCTCAGAAGCTAAGCAGGGTCGGGCCTGGTTAGTACTTGGATGGGAGACCGCCTGGGAATACCAGGTGCTATAAGCTTTTTCATTTTTTTTGATCATATGTTTTTTTTATCATATAGAGACATATTCACATGTCCAAAAATTCAGCCAGAATCAAGGGCATGACATCTTTAAAAGGCCCCTGTCTGCACACAATAATGGCTTACGGCCATACTACCCTGAACACGCCCGATCTCGGAAGCTAAGCAAGGTCAGGCCTGGTTAGTACTTGGATGGGAGACCGCCTGGGAATACCAGGTGCTGTAAGCTTTTTCATTTTTTTGATCATATGTTTTTTTTTTTTCATATAGAGACATATTCACATGTCCAAAAATTCAGCCAGAATCAAGGGCATGACATCTTTAAAAGGCCCCTTTCTTCACACAATAATGACTTATGGCCATACCACCCTGAACATGCCCGATCTCGTCCGATCTCGGAAGCTAAGCAGGGTCGGGCCTGGTTAGTACTTGGATGGGAGACCGCCTGGGAATACCAGGTGCTATAAGCTTTTTCATTTTTTTGATCATATGTTTTTTTTTTTTCATATAGAGACATATTCACATGTCCAAAAATTCAGCCAGAATCAAGGGCATGACATCTTTAAAAGGCCCCTTTCTGCACACAATAATGGCTTATGGCCATACCACCCTGAACACGCCCGATCTCGTCCGATCTCGGAAGCTAAGCAGGGTCGGGCCTGGTTAGTACTTGGATGGGAGACCGCCTGGGAATACCAGGTGCTGTAAGCTTTTTCATTTTTTTGATGATATGTTTTTTTTTATCATATAGAGACATATTCACATGTCCAAAAATTCAGCCAGAATCAAGGGCATGACATCTTTAAAAGGCCCCTGTCTGCACACAATAATGGCTTACGGCCATACCACCCTGAACACGCCCGATCTCGGAAGCTAAGCAAGGTCAGGCCTGGTTAGTACTTGGATGGGAGACCGCCTGGGAATACCAGGTGCTGTAAGCTTTTTCATTTTTTTGATCATATGTTTTTTTTTTATCATATAGAGACATATTCACATGTCCAAAAATTCAGCCAGAATCAAGGGCATGACATCTTTAAAAGGCCCCTTTCTGCACACAATAACAGCTTACGGCCATACCACCCTGAACACGCCCCTTTTGCTGTCAGAGTTTGTGTGGTGCTGAAGGAGAGCTGACGTGTCAGTACTGAGCAGGACAGCTGGACTAATTTGTTTCTTTTTTGGATGCGTTTTGGATTCATTTAAATACCTCAGATTGTGAGTGAATGTCCCCCAGCAGTCACTGACTGTTAGGGGGATCGTTTTTCTTTTCACCTTTTTTTCCTGTTTTTTTTCCACAATTTTGTGAAGAATTTTTGTTTTTTTTTGAATGTTTGCTCGTATGTCGCGAGCAAACTCACACGGACGGATCACAAAGATGACAGGACCACGGACTGGAGAGATGGAAAAAGGAAAAGAGAACGGACAACAACGTGAACAAACAAACATGGCACTGAAACAAAGGAATGGATTAAACGACAACGAGAAGAACGACGGACAAAAAGGACGGATGAAAACGGCAAATGAAACAGGGAACGGAATGGATGACGGAGAGAGAGGAAGAGAGAGGAGCGGCGGGCTGATTGCTCCGCATGCAGAGAATGGGAGAGGTGGCGAGAGAGCAGAAAAAGAGGAAGCAAAAGTGTCTTTTGAGAGAAAACTAACACTAAACATTGAAATGGTGGGAGACAAAGTTCCTCTAAATCACGTCATGAGCAACATAAAAATGATCTGTGGGGGCCTGCTGGCGTGCAGAACCCTGGGACCTGAAAAACTGGAGGTGACGGTGAGCAACATTAAA
This sequence comes from Labrus mixtus, assembly GCF_963584025.1. Taxonomy (NCBI): domain Eukaryota; kingdom Metazoa; phylum Chordata; class Actinopteri; order Labriformes; family Labridae; genus Labrus; species Labrus mixtus. The sequence continues at coordinate 55,451 of NW_026870147.1, forward strand.
GGAAAGGAAAGGCTGCTGGATGGATTTAAAATCGGAGAGACCAGAGTCGTGGCGAGAGAACTAAATAATGATGAGCTGGTGGTGTCTTTTTTAAACCTGCCAGCGTATATCACAGATGAAGAAATAGTTTGGAAGCTGACGGGATGGGGAGTGAAACCGACATCACCAATAAAACGCAGAATGTGGCCTGGAACAATGATAGCTGACGGAACGAGGTTTGTCCGGGTCAGATTTAATGACCAGGTACAGTCACTCCCTTACTCCACAAAGTTTAACACTGTGATGGGGAACGAATACTTTAGAGTAATACATGATAGACAACAAAAAGTGTGCAGGATGTGCATCCAGCCGGGACACATCCTGAGAGAGTGTCCAGAATTTATGTGCCACAACTGTGGGGTGCAGGGACACTTTGCGCGAGAGTGCAGCGCGAACAGCACAAAATGCACAAACTGTAAAAAAAGAGAAAATGAATGTGAGTGTGTGAACGGAGAGGAAAGCAAGAACGAGGTGGAGGATGTGTACGAGGATGAAGACGAGGCGGAGGAGGTGTACGAGGAGGAGGCGGAGGAGAAGGAGGTGATCGGAGCAAGCAGGAAGGAGATCAGAGAAGACGAGAACAGTGACGGAGAAATGGAGCAGAGCGGAGAGAGCGGAGGAGAACGGGCGTCAGAGTGCGAGCTGGAGACGCCGGAGCTGGCTGGAGAGGGAGGACAGCAGAAGCAGCGAAAAACGAGCGAGAGAGGGAAAAAAGGAGACGGAAGGGACGTGGCAGAAGACCCGGGGGTAAGCATGAGCACTGAGGGGAGGGAGATGCCTGAGAGTGGTGTTGGACAGGCGGGAGGGAGAAAAATCACGCTAAATAATACGGGTAAAAGCACCAGTCCCAATGAAACGGACAGCGAAATGGATGTGAGTGAACTGGCGAGTGCGCAAAAAAGACTAAGTCTTGGACAACGAAAAAAGTTGGTGAAAAAATTGAAATGTAAGGACAAATAATGACTGACAATAACCCCTGTAAATCCGTTTTTTTTGTTTTTATTTTTATGATAATGGCCTTTAATTTATTTTCGATAAACGTGAATGGACTAAGGAACAAAGAAAAAAGACATGCGATTCTTTCCTTGCAGAATGACGTTTTGTGCCTGCAGGAGACCAGGTGGGATGATTCCCTGGTGGAAGACATAAAAAAAGACTTTGTGGGCCATATTTTCTGCTCCAATGGCACGTCGAGGGCGAGAGGAGTGGCGGTTTTAGTCAAAACGGGTCGGGTAACAGGGGTAAATTTGGTTTATGGAGACAAAGAAGGAAGAATAATAGTAATAGACTGTGTGTATGAAACGAAAAATATAAGAATCATAAATATATATGCACCGAATGGAGAAAAAGAAAGGAAAACATTCTTCATTGCAATAAGCAAATGGTGGGAAAGGAATTGTATAATAATCGGTGACTTTAATGTGGCGATGACACCCACCGATGTGTCAAAAAATAATGTGTTTAAGGGGGATGTGAGCAGGGGGACACTTAAAGATATAATGATAACGAAACAATGCATTGATATTTGGAGATTGCTACATCCATGGGAGAGGGTGTTCTCCAGGAGACAAATTGTACTGAATAGATTAAAACAATCTAGAATAGATTATGCTTTGGTGACATGCGAGGTAGTGAGGTGGATTAAAGAAGTTGAATATAAAACTAATATGTGGAGCGATCACGCTGGAATAGAAATCACGTTTAGAAAAGAAACGAATGTACGTAAAGGAGGGATATGGTGCTTTAATGCAAGCTTGCTGGATGATGGAATGTTTGTGAAAAGTATGGAAAGATTGTTGAATGATGTGGGATATGAGTGGAATGAGAGTGAAGATATGAATGTGTGGTGGGATAGCGTAAAAGTCAGAATTAAAAAAAAGTGTATCAATTATAGTAAAGAGAAAAAGTGGAGAGAAAATAGAAAGGAAGAGAATTTGAGAAAACAACTAAGTGAGGAAATAGCATCGCTTGACAGTGTAGATAATGTAGATGTCGAAAAATACATACATTTAAAAGAACAGTTGGGAGTGATTGAACTTAAAAAGAGTAGGGGTGCAGCCATTAGGAGTAAAATACAATATATGTATGAGGGGGAGAGGAGTACAGCCTTTTTTTTAGGTCTGGAAAAACAAAAACAAAAAAGAACAGAAATAAACGAATTATTAAATGAAGCAGGTAAAAGTGTGACAGATAAAAAGGGAATTTTAGAAATAGTAAAGGGCTATTATGAAAGCCTGTTTTCGAGACAGGAGTGTGATAGCGTGAGTGTGAACAGAGCTTTGGGTGCCTTAAAGAAAAAACTAAGCGAGGACGATAAAATGTGGTGTGATTGTGAGTTTACAGAGGGAGAAATCAGAAGTGCTTTAGAGGGGTTAAACAAAAACAAAAGTCCTGGGAGCGATGGCCTAACTGCGGAATTCTACCAAGCTTTCAAAGAGCAGCTGGTGCCCTTGGTGAACAAATTGAGTAAATATATGGAAAAAGTGAAACATATACCAAAAAGTTTAGGGGAAGGGGTGGTTACTATTTTTTACAAAAACAAGGGGGACAATAAAAATCTGGACAACTACAGACCAATCAGCCTACTCAACACAGACTACAAAATCATAGCGAAAACAATAGCCAATAGAATCAGGGAGGTAATAGGAACAATCATAGAACAAACACAATCATACAGTATACCAAACAGAGACATAGCAGACTCAATCATTTCAATAAAACAGACGGTCAGGGATATGGAAGGGGAGGGGGGAATATGGCTAGGGATTGATTTAAATAAAGCTTTTGACAGAGTAGATCACGGGTTCATGGGGAAGGTGTTAGAGAAGTTTGGATTCGGGGAGAGAATGAGAGAATGGATAAATATGTTGTATACAGGAGCGGAAAGCAAGATAAAATGTAACGGGGAACTAACTGATTCTTTTAAAATATCAAGGTCAGTGAGACAAGGATGTCCGATGTCAGCGCTGTTGTACAGCTTGGTAGCAGAGCCGCTGGCAGCACTGATATCGGAAGACGTAAACATAAAAGGTATAGGTAAGGAAAACGTAAAAATAATACAGTATGCAGATGACGTGAATATAATGGTAAAAGGAGAGGAGGATATAGAATTGATATTAAAACATGTACAAACTTATGAAAGAGCATCTGGGGCAAAAGTAAATGAAAATAAGTCAGAAATTATGTTACTAGGTAAGGAATCCAATCTAGTTAATAAGTGGGGATTTAAAACGGTGTGTGAGAGAAGAAAAGTGTTGGGAGTGAATATGGGGAAAAATGAGAATGAATGTGATGATGTAACATGGAAAGAGGTGGTGGGTAAAATTAAAAAAACATTGAATTTGTGGAAAGCGAGGGGTCTATTGTTGAGAGGAAGGGTAGCCGTAACAAATGCTCTCGTGTTGTCCAAAGTGAATCATGCGCTCAGTACTTGTACGCTTCCGGACTGGGCCTTTAAGGAGATTTCAAAGACCATTAGGGACTTTATTTGGAAAAACAAAGCAGCGAGTATAGCTCACAAAACAATAATAGGGGCTAAAGATCAGGGGGGGCTAGCTTTGATTGATTTACTTACAAAAAAAGTAGCACTAAGAGTCAAATTGATAGGCAAATTTATGGACCAGAACCGGAACGTAGTTTGGAAAAACCACTTCAAACAATATCTGTGCAGTTTTGGACTCTACAACGAGGACAACCTGTACCAGATCAATAACCCGGATTCATTTAAACACTTGCCACGGTTTTTCCAGGAAGTACTCAGTGCGTGGTATCAGGTTTCATCCTGGACTGTACCAGAGTGCGGAACGAGAGGGTCAGTGCTACGACTGCCCTTCCTCTCGAGCCCGTATTTTAAAAATGGGGAGAGGGTAATTAAGTGTGAAGCTATGTCGAAAGCGGGATATATTAGAATAAGGGATTTACTGAACTGTGGGGGGGATTTTGATTTACAAATGGTGGTGAGGGGTTTAAAAAATAAAGGGTGTGTGTGCAGAAAGGATGTGATTGAGAGAGTGTTTGCAAATGTAAAATTGTCTTTGTCGAGCGAATGGGAAAAATTAATCAAAGAGAAGGAGGGAGTGATGCGGGACGATGTGGGGGGGATCTCCCTGTGCCTAGGGGAGAAGAAACACAACATTACAGATGTCACTACAAAAATTTGGTATAGGTGCGCAATCACACATAGAATACAGAAACCCACATCCGAAGTAAAATGGACAGACACATACCCGGACATAACAAGCAACATGATATGGAAGAACATTAACATTCCGCATACACCACATGCAATATTTGACCTAGATTTCAAACTGAGGCACAGGAGGATCTTCACCTGCATCGTCCTGCATCAGATCCATAAGGAGAGGTATGAAAGAAAGTGTTGTGTATGTGAAAGTACGGATGAGGATTTAATACATTTGTTTGTTACGTGTGGGGAATTGGTTTATTTTTGGGGAAAAATAAGAGAAATGTTGGGGAAATGCAGTAAGAATGAGTGTTGGAATGAAAGGGGGTGGGAATTGTCGGTGTTGTTGGGGGTGGGAACAAAACAAAAAAATCACAATGTAATGAATATAATTTTGGCTTTTGCAAGAAAAGCGGTTTTTAACAGAAGGAATTATGCACTCTATGAAAGTAAGAAAATGAATGTGTGGAGAATGTTTGTGAATGAATGGAAAGCACATCTTAAATTGTTGTACATAGCGAATGAGAGTGAGTTTGTGAGAATGTTTGTGGAAGGTGCGAATGTGTGTAGAGTAAATGAGGAGGGAATTATGTGGGATGTCTAAATTATTTTGTTTTTGTTTTTTTGGTACGAGGGCTTCTTTTTTGGTCATGGGGAAAATGGGTGATTTGATTTGGTGGTTTTTTTTTCTCAGTGGTTTTTTGAGAATACTGTGGGGTTTTTGTATGTTTTTGTGGTTTGTTTTCAGAGGGGTGTTTGCTTTGGGGGAGGGACTCAGAAGAGTTGTCATGAGTTGGGGGTATCAGGGGTGGTTTGAGTTTTTTTTCCTGATGCTATGTTTTTATTGTTTTTAGGGTGCCGTTTGCGTCAGAGGGGAGGTTTAATTTAGAGGGTGTATGTATTTTAATAGCAATTGTTGTAAATGATGTGAAAGAATTATAAATGTTTTTGTAATTTTGATAATAAAAGATTAAAAAAAAAAAAAAAACACGCCTGATCTCGTCCGATCTCGGAAGCTAAGCAGGGTATGGCCTGGTTAGTACCTGGATGGGAGACCGCCTGGGAATACCAGGTGCTGTAAGTTTTTTCATTTTTTTGATCATATGTTTTTTTTTTATCATATAGAGACTTATTCACATGTCCAAAAATTCAGCCAGAATCAAGGGCATGACATCTTTAAAAGGCCCCTTTCTGCATACAATAATGGCTTACGGCCATACCACCCTGAACACGCCCGATCTCGTCCGATCTCGGAAGCTAAGCAGGGTCGGGCCTGGTTAGTACTTGGATGGGAGACCGCCTGGGAATACCAGGTGCTGTAAGCTTTTTCATTTTTTTTGATCATATGTTTTTTTTTATCATATAGAGACATATTCACATGTCCAAAAATTCAGCCAGAATCAAGGGCATGACATCTTTAAAAGGCCCCTTTCTGCATACAATAATGCCTTACGTCCATACCACCCTGAACTCGTCCGATCTCAGAAGCAAATCAGGGTAGGGCCTGGTTAGTAGTTGGATGGGAGACCGCCTGGGAATACCAGGTGCTGTAAGCTTTTTCATTTTTTTGATCATATGTTTTTTTTTTTATCATATAGAGACATATTCACATGTCCAAAAATTCAGCCAGAATCAAGGGCATAACATCTTTAAAAGGCCCCTGTCTGCACACAATAATGGCTTACGGCCATACCACCCTTAACACGCCCGATCTCGTCCCATCTCAGAAGCTAAGCAGGGTCGGGCCTGGTTAGTACTTGGATGGGAGACCGCCTAGGAATGCCAGGTGCTGTAAGCTTTTTCATTTTTTTGATCATATATTTTTTTTTATCATATAGAGACATATTCACATGTCCAAAAATTCAGCCAGAATCAAGGGCATGACATCTTTAAAAGGCCCCTTTCTGCACACAATAATGGCTTACGGCCATACCACCCTGAACACGCCTGATCTCGTCTGATCTCAGAAGCTAAGCAGGGTCGGGCCTGGTTAGTACTTGGATGGGAGACCGCCTGGGAATACCAGGTGCTGTAAGTTTTTTCATTTTTTTGATCATATGTTTTTTTTTTATCATATAGAGACATATTCACATGTCCAAAAATTCAGCCAGAATCAAGGGCATGACATCTTTAAAAGGCCCCTGTCTGCACACAATAATGGCTTACGGCCATACCACCCTGAACACGCCCGATCTCGGAAGCTAAGCAAGGTCAGGCCTGGTTAGTACTTGGATGGGAGACCGCCTGGGAATACCAGGTGCTGTAAGCTTTTTCATTTTTTTGATCATATGTTTTTTTTTTTTCATATAGAGACATATTCACATGTCCAAAAATTCAGCCAGAATCAAGGGCATGACATCTTTAAAAGGCCCCTTTCTGCACACAATAATGACTTATGGCCATACCACCCTGAACACGCCCGATCTCGTCCGATCTCGGAAGCTAAGCAGGGTCGGGCCTGGTTAGTACTTGGATGGGAGACCGCCTGGGAATACCAGGTGCTATAAGCTTTTTCATTTTTTTGATCATATGTTTTTTTTTTTTCATATAGAGACATATTCACATGTCCAAAAATTCAGCCAGAATCAAGGGCATGACATCTTTAAAAGGCCCCTTTCTGCACACAATAATGGCTTATGGCCATACCACCCTGAACACGCCCGATCTCGTCCGATCTCGGAAGCTAAGCAGGGTCGGGCCTGGTTAGTACTTGGGTGGGAGACCACCTGGGAATACCAGGTGCTGTAAGCTTTTTCATTTTTTTGATGATATGTTTTTTTTTATCATATAGAGACATATTCACATGTCCAAAAATTCAGCCAGAATCAAGGGCATGACATCTTTAAAAGTCCCCTTTCTGCACACAATAATGACTTATGGCCATACCACCCTGAACACGCCCGATCTCGTCCGATCTCGGAAGCTAAGCAAGGTCGGGCCTGGTTAGTACTTGGATGGGAGACCGCCTGGGAATACCAGGTGCTGTAAGCTTTTTCATTTTTTTGATCATATGTTTTTTTTTTATCATATAGAGACATATTCACATGTCCACAAATTCAGCCAGAATCAAGGGCATGACATCTTTAAAAGGCCCCTTTCTGCACACAATAACAGCTTACGGCCATACCACCCTTAACACGCCCGATCTCGTCCGATCTCGGAAACTAAGTAGGGTCGTGCCTGGTTAGTACTTGGATGGGAGACCGCCTGGGAATACCAGATGCTGTAAAAGCTTTTTCATTTTTTTTGATCATATGTTTTTTTTATCATATAGAGACATATTCACATGTCCAAAAATTCAGCCAGAATCAAGGGCATGACATCTTTAAAAGGCCCCTGTCTGCACACAATAATGGCTTACGGCCATACCACCCTGAACACGCCCGATCTAGGAAGCTAAGCAAGGTCAGGCCTGGTTAGTACTTGGATGGGAGACCGCCTTGGAATACCAGGTGCTGTAAGCTTTTTCATTTTTTTGATCATATGTTTTTTTTTATCATATAGAGACATATTCACATGTCCAAAAATTCAGCCAGAATCAAGGGCATGACATCTTTAAAAGGCCCCTGTCTGCACACAATAATGGCTTATGGCCATACCACCCTGAACACTCCTGATCTCGTCCGATCTCGGAAGCTAAGCAGGTTAGGGCCTGTTTAGTACTTGGATGGGAGACCGCCTGGGAATACCAGACGCTGTAAGCTTTTTCATTTTTTTGATCATATATATTTTTTTTATCATATAAAGACATATTCACATGTCCAAAAATTTAGCCAGAATCAAGGGCATGACATCTTTAAAAGGCCCCTTTCTGCACACAATAACAGCTTACGGCCATACCACCCTGAACACGCCCGATCTCGTCCGATCTCGGAAGCTATGCAGGGTCGGGCCTGGTTAGTACTTGGATGGGAGACCACCTAGGAATACCAGGTGCTGTAAGCTTTTTCATTTTTTTGATCATATATTTTTTTTTATCATATAGAGACATATTCACATGTCCAAAAATTCAGCCAGAATCAAGGGCATGACATCTTTAAAAGGCCCCTTTCTGCACACAATAATGGCTTACGGCCATACCACCCTGAACACGCCCGATCTCGTCTGATCTCAGAAGCTAAGCAGGGTCGGGCCTGGTTAGTACTTGGATGGGAGACCGCCTGGGAATACCAGGTGCTGTAAGCTTTTTCATTTTGTTTGATCATATGTTTTTTTTTATCATATAGAGACATATTCACATGTCCAAAAATTCAGCGAGAATCAAGGGCATGACATCTTTAAAAGGCCCCTTTCTGCACACAATAATGGCTTACAGCCATACCACCCTGAACACGCCCGATCTCGTCTGATCTCGGAAGCTAAGCAGGGTCGGGCCTGGTTAGTACTTGGATGGGAGACCTCCTGGGAATACCAGGTGCTGTAAGCTTTTTCATATGTTTTTTTTAACATATAGAGACATATTCACATGTCCAAAAATTCATCCAGAATCAAGGGCATGACATCTTTAAAAGGCCCCTGTCTGCACACAATAATGGCTTACGGCCATACCACCCTGAACACGCCCGATCTCGGAAGCTAAGCAAGGTCAGGCCTGGTTAGTACTTAGATGGGAGACCGCCTGGGAATACCAGGTGCTGTAAGCTTTTTCATTTTTTTGATCATATGTTTTTTTTTATCATATAGAGACATATTCACATGTCCAAAAATTCAGCCAGAATCAAGGGCATGACATCTTTAAAAGGCCCCTTTCTGCACACAATAATGGCTTACGGCCATACAACCCTGAACTCGTCCAATCTCAGAAGGTAAGCAGGGTCGGGCCAGGTTAGTACTTGGATGGGAGACAGCCTGGGAATACCAGGTGCTGTAAGCTTCTTCATTTTTTTGATCATATGTTTTTTTTTTTATCATATAGAGACATATTCACATGTCCAAAAATTCAGCCAGAATCAAGAGCATGACATCTTTAAAAGGCCCCTTTCTGCACACAATAATGGCTTATGGCCATACCACCCTGAACTCGTCCGATCTTGGAAGCTAAGCAGGGTGGGGCCTGGTTAGTACTTGAATGGGAGACCGCCTGGGAATACCAGGTGCTGTAAGCTTTTTCATTTTTTTGATCATATGTTTTTTTTTATCATATAGAGACATATTCACATGTCCTAAAATTCAGCCAGAATCAAGGGCATGACATCTTTAAAAGGCCCCTTTCTGCACACAATAATGGCTTACGGCCATACATCCCTGAACTCATCCAATCTTGGAAGCTAAGCAGGGTCGGGCCTGGTTACTAGTTTGATGGGAGACTGCCTGGGAATACCAGGTGCTGAAAGCTTTTTCATTTTTTTGATCATACGTTTTTTTTTTATCATATAGAGACATATTCACATGTCCAAAAATTCAGCCAGAATCAAGGGCATGACATCTTTAAAAGGCCCCTTTCTGCACACAATAACAGCTTATGGCCATACCATCCTGAACACGCCCGTTCTCGTCCGATCTCGGAAGCTAAGCAGGGTCGGGCCTGGTTAGTACTTGGATGGGAGACCGCCTGGGAATACCAGGTGCTGTAAGCTTTTTCATTTTTTTGATGATATGTTTTTTTTTATCATATAGAGACATATTCACATGTCCAAAAATTCAGCCAGAATCAAGGGCATGACATCTTTAAAAGGCCCCTTTCTGCACACAATAATGGCTTACGGCCATACCACCCTGAACACGCCCAATCTCGTCCAATCTCAGAAGCTAAGCAGGGTCGGGCCTGGTTAGTACTTGGATGGGAGACCGCCTGGGAATACCAGGTGCTGTAAGCTTTTTCATTTTTTTGATCATATGTTTTTTTTTTTATCATATAGAGACATATTCACATGTCCAAAAATTCAGCCAGAATCAAGGGCATGACATCTTTAAAAGGCCCCTGTCTGCACACAATAATGACTTATGGCCATACCACCCTGAACACGCCCGATCTCGTCCGATCTCGGAAGCTAAGCAGGGTCGGTCCTGGTTAGTACTTGGATGGGAGACCGCCTGGGAATACCAGGTGCTATAAGCTTTTTCATTTTTTTGATCATATGTTTTTTTTTTATCATAGAGAGACATATTCACATGTCCAAAAATTCAGCCAGAATCAAGGGCATGACATCTTTAAAAGGCCCCTGTCTGCACACAATAATGGCTTACGGCCATACCACCCTGAACACGCCCGATCTCTTCCGATCTCGGAAGCTAAGCAAGGTCAGGCCTGGTTAGTACTTGGATGGGAGACCGCCTGGGAATACCAGGTGCTGTAAGCTTTTTCATTTTTTTGATCATATGTTTTTTTTTTATCATATAGAGACATATTCACATGTCCAAAAATTCAGCCAGAATCAAGGGAATGACATCTTTAAGGCCCATTTCTGCACACAATTATGGCTTATGGCCATACCACCCTGAACTCGTCCGATCTCGGAAGCTAAGCATGGTCGGGCCTGGTTAGTACTTGGATGGGAGACCGCCTGGGAATACCAGGTGCTGTAAGCTTTTTCATTTTGTTTGATCATATGTTTTTTTTTATCATATAGAGACATATTCACATGTCCAAAAATTCAGCCAGAATCAAGGGCATGAGATCTTTAAAAGGCCCCTTTCTGCACACAATAATGGCTTAAGGACATACCACCCTGAACTTGTCCGATCTCGGAAGCTAAGCAGCGTCTGGCCTGGTTAGTACTTGGATGGGAGACCGCCTGGGAATACCAGGTGCTGTAAGCTTTTTCATTTTTTTTGATCATATGTTCTTTTTTTATCATATAGAGACATATTCACATGTCCAAAAATTCAGCCAGAATCAAGGGCATGAGATCTTTAAAAGGCCCCTGTCTGCACACAATAACAGCTTACGGCCATACCACCCTGAACACGCCTGATCTCGTCTGATCTCGGAAGCTAAGCAGGGTAGGGCCTGGTTAGTACTTGGATGGGAGACCGCCTGGGAATACCAGGTGCTGTAAGCTTTTTCATTTTTTTGATCATATGTTTTTTTTTTATCATATAGAGACATATTCACATGTCCAAAAATTCAGCCAGAATCAAGGGCATAACATCTTTAAAAGGCCCCTGTCTGCACACAATAATGGCTTACGGCCATACCACCCTTAACACGCCCGATCTCGTCCCATCTCGGAAGCTAAGCAGGGTCAACTTTTATCAATCAATCAATCAACTTTTATTTGTATAGCGTCAACTCATAACAAGTGTTATCTCGAGACACTTTACAAGAAGCAGGTAAAATACCTTACTCATTGTCTTTTAACATTACAAAAGAGCAGGTAAAAGACCTTACTCATTGTTATGTTACAAAAAGCAGGTAAAGGACCTTACTTATTGCTATGTTACAAAGATCCGGCCTATCCATCATGAGCACTTTAGCAAAGCAGCAAAAGTTACAGTGGTAAGAAAAAACTGCCTTATTAAAAGGCAGAAATCTTCGGCCGGATCCCCGGCTCATGACGAAACAGTCTTCACAGGCCTAGACTGCGCCGGGCTTGGAAAGGGATAGGGGGAGAGATGGGATAAGATGCAGGAAGAGGGATAGAGAGCAAGGGGGTGGGGGGAGGTAGACCGTCCATCAGCAATCCGGTGGGGAGGGGAGGGGGTGTGGGGGGTTGTTCTGGCAGGCCGCCAACCCACGATCCGGTGGGGAGGGGGTAGTGGTGGGGTGGGGGTTGTTCTGGCAAGCCGTCAACCGATGATCTTGAGGAGCCTAGGGGAGCTCAAGAGCTCCCAGGAAAGTAGGTGGTTAGTGACTGAGATTTATAGATAGATACATGCAGTAATATGATGTACTGTATATGCATAGAGAGAGAGAGAGAGAGAGAGAGAGAGAGAGGAGCTCAAGGTGCCAGTTCCCCCGGTAGTCTAAGCCTATAGCAGCATAACTAAGAGCTGGTCTACACCAGCACCAGCCCTAACTATAAGATTTATCAAAAAGGAAAGTTTTAAGTCTAATCTTAAAAATACAGACTGTGTCTGCCTCCCGGACCCCGGCTGGAAGGCGGTTCCAGAGGAGAGGAGCCCGATAACTGAAGGCTTTACCCCCCATAGTACACTTGGAGACTGTAGGTACCACCAGCAGGCCTGCACTCCGGGACCGCAACGCTCTCAAGGGACAGTACGGCACTAGTAGCTCCTTAAGATAAGATGGTGCCTGGCCATTTAGAGCTTTGTAGGTGAGAAGAAGGATCTTGAATTCTATTCTAGACTGTATAGGGAGCCAGTGCAGAGAAGCCAGGACAGGAGTAATGTGGTCCCATTTCCTGGTTCTGGTCAGTACACGAGCTGCAGCATTCTGGACCCGTTGAAGAGTCTTTAGAGATTTGCCAGAGCACCCTGACAAAAGAGAGTTACAATAATCCAGTCTGGAGGTAACAAATGCATGAACTAGTTTTTCTGCATCACTTTGCGACAGGATATTCCTGATCTTGGATATATTACGAAGGTGAAAGTAGGCTGTTCTTGAAACTTGACTGATGTGAGAGCTAAAAGACATATCTTGATCAGAAATAACTCCGAGATTCCTAACAGTGGTGCTAGATGCCAGGCTGATGTCATTAAGGACAGTCACATCACTAGAAAAAGTCTCTCTGAGGTTCTTAGGGCCTAGCACAATAACTTCAGTCTTGTCTGAGTTAAGTAGCAAAAAATTTCTGGTCATCCAGGTCCTAACGTCCTTAAGGCATGTTTCTAGCTGACATAACTGACTGGTACCATCGGGCTTCATTGATACATAAAGCTGAGTATCATCTGCATAACAATGAAACTGTATGGAGTGTTTCCTCATAATATTTCCCAGAGGAAGCATATATAATGTAAAAAGAATTGGTCCAAGCACTGAACCTTGTGGGACTCCATGGCAAACTTTAGTGTGCATAGAGGACTCATCATTAACATGTACAAACTGAGATCGGTCTGATGAGTAGGATTCAAACCAACTTAAAGCAGTTCCTGTAATTCCAAGCAAATGCTCCAGTCTGTACAACAGGATCCGATGGTCAATGGTGTCAAAAGCAGCACTAAGATCTAACAAGACGAGCACAGACAGAAGTCCCCTGTCTGAGGCTAGAAGTAGATCGTTTGTAACTCTAACTAGTGCAGTCTCAGTGCTATGGTGGACTCTAAATCCTGACTGGAACTCTTCAAATAAACTGTTGTCATGGAGAAAGTCACACAGCTGTTTAGCTACCACCTTCTCCAGGATCTTCGAGATAAAAGGAAGGTTGGATATAGGTCTGTAGTTAGCCAGAGTTCCTGAGTCCAGAGTAGGCTTTTTAAGTAGAGGTTTGATTACCGCTACTTTAAATGTCTGTGGTACATAGCCTGCCAGTAAAGACATATTGATCATATCTAATATGGAGTTGCTAACTAAGGGAAAGACTTCCTTAAACAGCTTGGTTGGGATTGGGTCCAAAATACAGGTTGACGGTTTCGATGCAGAAAAAATGGAATGTAGCTCTGAAAGGTCGATTGGAGAAAAACAGTCGAGACTAATATCTGGTCCTGGAACTGTCTCTGCCGCAACAGACGTATCTGCACCAGGTAAGGGCAGGAGGTTACCAATTTTGTCTCTGATGTCTAGAACTTTGTTGTTGAAAAAGCTAAGGAAATCATTACTGCTGAGGGCTAGAGGAATACAAGGCTCAATGGAGCCATGACTCTCTGTCAGCCTGGCTACAGTGCTGAAAAGGTATCTAGGATTGCCTTTGTTTTCCTCGATTAGAGAGGAGTAGTAGGCAGCTCGGGCGTGACGTAGAGCCTTCATATATCTTCTATGACTATCCTGCCAGAAAAAACGAGATTCTACCGTTTTGGTCGAACGCCATATTCTTTCAAAATTCCGTGATGATTGTTTCAGAGTACGGGTTTCTGAGTTGAACCATGGAGCCACTCTCCGCCGCTTGACAACCTTCTGTTTCAGGGGAGCAATCGAATCCAGAGTAACTCTCAGCGAATCCACTGCACTATCAACAAACTGATCTAGCTGAGAGGGACTAAAGCTATCGTAAGAGTTTCCAACTGGGTTGAAACACGGTACTGAATCAAAAACAGCTGAAATAGCTTCCTTAAATCTAGCCACAGCACTATCCGACAAACTTCTAGAAAGCACACCTCTTCCAGGCAGAGGTAATTCTAGTAGGACAAAATCAAATGTAATAAAAAAATGGTCTGATAGCAGAGGATTTTCTAGGAAAACTGTAAGGTTATGGATTTCAATTCCATAAGCTAAAACAAGATCCAGGGTGTGGTTAAAATGATGAGTAGGTTCGTTTACACCCTGGGTGAAA
>NW_026870147.1:77500-85000 GCF_963584025.1 Labrus mixtus
TAGGGGGATCGTTTTTCTTTTCACCTTTTTTTCCTGTTTTTTTTCCACAATTTTGTGAAGAATTTTTGTTTTTTGTGAATGTTTGCTCGTATGTCGCGAGCAAACTCACACGGACGGATCACAAAGATGACAGGACCACGGACTGGAGAGATGGAAAAAGGAAAAGAGAACGGACAACAACGTGAACAAACAAACATGGCACTGAAACAAAGGAATGGATTAAACGACAACGAGAAGAACGACGGACAAAAAGGACGGATGAAAACGGCAAATGAAACAGGGAACGGAATGGATGACGGAGAGAGAGGAAGAGAGAGGAGCGGCGGGCTGATTGCTCCGCATGCAGAGAATGGGAGAGGTGGCGAGAGAGCAGAAAAAGAGGAAGCAAAAGTGTCTTTTGAGAGAAAACTAACACTAAACATTGAAATGGTGGGAGACAAAGTTCCTCTAAATCACGTCATGAGCAACATAAAAATGATCTGTGGGGGCCTGCTGGCGTGCAGAACCCTGGGACCTGAAAAACTGGAGGTGACGGTGAGCAACATTAAAGGAAAGGAAAGGCTGCTGGATGGATTTAAAATCGGAGAGACCAGAGTCGTGGCGAGAGAACTAAATAATGATGAGCTGGTGGTGTCTTTTTTAAACCTGCCAGCGTATATCACAGATGAAGAAATAATTTGGAAGCTGACGGGATGGGGAGTGAAACCGACATCACCAATAAAACGCAGAATGTGGCCTGGAACAATGATAGCTGACGGAACGAGGTTTGTCCGGGTCAGATTTAATGACCAGGTACAGTCACTCCCTTACTCCACAAAGTTTAACACTGTGATGGGGAACGAATACTTTAGAGTAATACATGATAGACAACAAAAAGTGTGCAGGATGTGCATCCAGCCGGGACACATCCTGAGAGAGTGTCCAGAATTTATGTGCCACAACTGTGGGGTGCAGGGACACTTTGCGCGAGAGTGCAACGCGAACAGCACAAAATGCACAAACTGTAAAAAAAGAGAAAATGAATGTGAGTGTGAGAACGGAGAGGAAAGCAAGAACGAGGTGGAGGAGGTGTACGAGGATGAAGACGAGGCGGAGGAGGTGTACGAGGAGGAGGCGGAGGAGAAGGAGGTGATCGGAGCAAGCAGGAAGGAGATCAGAGAAGACGAGAACAGTGACGGAGAAATGGAGCAGAGCGGAGAGAGCGGAGGAGAACGGGCGTCAGAGTGCGAGCTGGAGACGCCGGAGCTGGCTGGAGAGGGAGGACAGCAGAAGCAGCGAAAAACGAGCGAGAGAGGGAAAAAAGGAGACGGAAGGGACGTGGCAGAAGACCCGGGGGTAAGCATGAGCACAGAGGGGAGGGAGATGCCTGAGAGTGGTGTTGGACAGGCGGGAGGGAGAAAAATCACGCTAAATAATACGGGTAAAAGCACCAGTCCCAATGAAACGGACAGCGAAATGGATGTGAGTGAACTGGCGAGTGCGCAAAAAAGACTAAGTCTTGGACAACGAAAAAAGTTGGTGAAAAAATTGAAATGTAAGGACAAATAATGACTGACAATAACCCCTGTAAATCCGTTTTTTTTGTTTTTATTTTTATGATAATGGCCTTTAATTTATTTTCGATAAACGTGAATGGACTAAGGAACAAAGAAAAAAGACATGCGATTCTTTCCTTGCAGAATGACGTTTTGTGCCTGCAGGAGACCAGGTGGGATGATTCCCTGGTGGAAGACATAAAAAAAGACTTTGTGGGCCATATTTTCTGCTCCAATGGCACGTCGAGGGCGAGAGGAGTGACGGTTTTAGTCAAAACGGGTCGGGTAACAGGGGTAAATTTGGTTTATGGAGACAAAGAAGGAAGAATAATAGTAATAGACTGTGTGTATGAAACGAAAAATATAAGAATCATAAATATATATGCACCGAATGGAGAAAAAGAAAGGAAAACATTCTTCATTGCAATAAGCAAATGGTGGGAAAGGAATTGTATAATAATCGGTGACTTTAATGTGGCGATGACACCCACCGATGTGTCAAAAAATAATGTGTTTAAGGGGGATGTGAGCAGGGGGACACTTAAAGATATAATGATAACGAAACAATGCATTGATATTTGGAGATTGCTACATCCATGGGAGAGGGTGTTCTCCAGGAGACAAATTGTACTGAATAGATTAAAACAATCTAGAATAGATTATGCTTTGGTGACATGCGAGGTAGTGAGGTGGATTAAAGAAGTTGAATATAAAACTAATATGTGGAGCGATCACGCTGGAATAGAAATCACGTTTAGAAAAGAAACGAATGTACGTAAAGGAGGGATATGGTGCTTTAATGCAAGCTTGCTGGATGATGGAATGTTTGTGAAAAGTATGGAAAGATTGTTGAATGATGTGGGATATGAGTGGAATGAGAGTGAAGATATGAATGTGTGGTGGGATAGTGTAAAAGTCAGAATTAAAAAAAAGTGTATCAATTATAGTAAAGAGAAAAAGTGGAGAGAAAATAGAAAGGAAGAGAATTTGAGAAAACAACTAAGTGAGGAAATAGCATCGCTTGACAGTGTAGATAATGTAGATGTCGAAAAATACATACATTTAAAAGAACAGTTGGGAGTGATTGAACTTAAAAAGAGTAGGGGTGCAGCCATTAGGAGTAAAATACAATATATGTATGAGGGGGAGAGGAGTACAGCCTTTTTTTTAGGTCTGGAAAAACAAAAACAAAAAAGAACAGAAATAAACGAATTATTAAATGAAGCAGGTAAAAGTGTGACAGATAAAAAGGGAATTTTAGAAATAGTAAAGGGCTATTATGAAAGCCTGTTTTCGAGACAGGAGTGTGATAGCGTGAGTGTGAACAGAGCTTTGGGTGCCTTAAAGAAAAAACTAAGCGAGGACGATAAAATGTGGTGTGATTGTGAGTTTACAGAGGGAGAAATCAGAAGTGCTTTAGAGGGGTTAAACAAAAACAAAAGTCCTGGGAGCGATGGCCTAACTGCGGAATTCTACCAAGCTTTCAAAGAGCAGCTGGTGCCCTTGGTGAACAAATTGAGTAAATATATGGAAAAAGTGAAACATATACCAAAAAGTTTAGGGGAAGGGGTGGTTACTATTTTTTACAAAAACAAGGGGGACAATAAAAATCTGGACAACTACAGACCAATCAGCCTACTCAACACAGACTACAAAATCATAGCGAAAACAATAGCCAATAGAATCAGGGAGGTAATAGGAACAATCATAGAACAAACACAATCATACAGTATACCAAACAGAGACATAGCAGACTCAATCATTTCAATAAAACAGACGGTCAGGGATATGGAAGGGGAGGGGGGAATATGGCTAGGGATTGATTTAAATAAAGCTTTTGACAGAGTAGATCACGGGTTCATGGGGAAGGTGTTAGAGAAGTTTGGATTCGGAGAGAGAATGAGAGAATGGATAAATATGTTGTATACAGGAGCGGAAAGCAAGATAAAATGTAACGGGGAACTAACTGATTCTTTTAAAATATCAAGGTCAGTGAGACAAGGATGTCCGATGTCAGCGCTGTTGTACAGCTTGGTAGCAGAGCCGCTGGCAGCACTGATATCGGAAGACGTAAACATAAAAGGTATAGGTAAGGAAAACGTAAAAATAATACAGTATGCAGATGACGTGAATATAATGGTAAAAGGAGAGGAGGATATAGAATTAATATTAAAACATGTACAAACTTATGAAAGAGCATCTGGGGCTAAAGTAAATGAAAATAAGTCAGAAATTATGTTACTAGGTAAGGAATCCAATCTAGTTAATAAGTGGGGATTTAAAACGGTGTGTGAGAGAAGAAAAGTGTTGGGAGTGAATATGGGAAAAAATGAGAATGAATGTGATGATATAACATGGAAAGAGGTGGTGGGTAAAATTAAAAAAACATTGAATTTGTGGAAAGCGAGGGGTCTATTGTTGAGAGGAAGGGTAGCCGTAACAAATGCTCTCGTGTTGTCCAAAGTGAATCATGCGCTGAGTACTTGTACGCTTCCGGACTGGGCCTTTAAGGAGATTTCAAAGACCATTAGGGACTTTATTTGGAAAAACAAAGCAGCGAGTATAGCTCACAAAACAATAATAGGGGCTAAAGATCAGGGGGGGCTAGCTTTGATTGATTTACTTACAAAAAAAGTAGCACTAAGAGTCAAATTGATAGGCAAATTTATGGACCAGAACCGGAACGTAGTTTGGAAAAACCACTTCAAACAATATCTGTGCAGTTTTGGACTCTACAACGAGGACAACCTGTACCAGATCAATAACCCGGATTCATTTAAACACTTGCCACGGTTTTTCCAGGAAGTACTCAGTGCGTGGTATCAGGTTTCATCCTGGACTGTACCAGAGTGCGGAACGAGAGGGTCAGTGCTACGACTGCCCTTCCTCTCGAGCCCGTATTTTAAAAATGGGGAGAGGGTAATTAAGTGTGAAGCTATGTCGAAAGCGGGATATATTAGAATAAGGGATTTACTGAACTGTGGGGGGGATTTTGATTTACAAATGGTGGTGAGGGGTTTAAAAAATAAAGGGTGTGTGTGCAGAAAGGATGTGATTGAGGGAGTGTTTGCAAATGTAAAATTGTCTTTGTCGAGCGAATGGGAAAAATTAATCAAAGAGAAGGAGGGAGTGATGCAGGACGATGTGGGGGGGATCTCCCTGTGCCTAGGGGAGAAGAAACACAACATTATAGATGTCACTACAAAAATTTGGTATAGGTGCGCAATCACACATAGAATACAGAAACCCACATCCGAAGTAAAATGGACAGACACATACCCGGACATAACAAGCAACATGATATGGAAGAACATTAACATTCCGCATACACCACATGCAATATTTGACCTAGATTTCAAACTGAGGCACAGGAGGATCTTCACCTGCATCGTCCTGCATCAGATCCATAAGGAGAGGTATGAAAGAAAGTGTTGTGTATGTGAAAGTACGGATGAGGATTTAATACATTTGTTTGTTACGTGTGGGGAATTGGTTTATTTTTGGGGAAAAATAAGAGAAATGTTGAGGAAATGCAGTAAGAATGAGTGTTGGAATGAAAGGGGGTGGGAATTGTCGGTGTTGTTGGGGGTGGGAACAAAACAAAAAAATCACAATGTAATGAATATAATTTTGGCTTTTGCAAGAAAAGCGGTTTTTAACAGGAGGAATTATGCACTGTATGAAAGTAAGAAAATGAATGTGTGGAGAATGTTTGTGAATGAATGGAAAGCACATCTTAAATTACTGTACATAGCGAATGAGAGTGAGTTTGTGAGAATGTTTGTGGAAGGTGCGAATGTGTGTAGAGTAAACGAGGAGGGAATTATGTGGGATGTCTAAATTATTTTGTTTTTGGTTTTTTTGGTACGAGGGCTTCTTTTTTGGTCATGGGGAAAATGGGTGATTTGATTTGGGTTTTTTTTTTTCTCAGTGGTTTTTTGAGAATACTGTGGGGTTTTTGTATGTTTTTGTGGTTTGTTTTCAGAGGGGTGTTTGCTTTGGGGGAGGGACTCAGAAGAGTTGTCATGAGTTGGGGGTATCAGGGGTGATTTGAGTTTTTTTTTCTGATGCTATGTTTTTATTGTTTTTAGGGTGCCGTTTGCGTCAGAGGGGAGGTTTAATTTAGAGGGTGTATGTATTATAATAACATTTGTTGTAAATGATGTGAAAGAATTATAAATGTTTTTGTAATTTTGATAATAAAAGATAAAAAAAAAAACACGCCTGATCTCGTCCGATCTCGGAAGCTAAGCAGGGTAGGGCCTGGTTAGTACTTGGATGGGAGACCGCCAGGTGCTGTAAGTTTTTTCATTTTTTTGATCATTTGTTTTTTTTTTATCATATAGAGACATATTCACATGTTCAAAACTTCAGCCAGAATCAAGGGCATGACATCTTTAAAAGTCCCCTGTCTGCACACAATAATGGCTTACGGCCATACCACCCTGAACACGCCCGATCTCGGAAGCTAAGCAAGATCAGGCCTGGTTAGTACTTGGATGGGAGACCGCCTGGGAATACCAGGTGCTGTAAGCTTTTTCATTTTTTTGATCATATGTTTTTTTTTTTCATATAGAGACATATTCACATGTCCAAAAATTCAGCCAGAATCAAGGGCATGACATCTTTAAAAGGCTCCTTTCTGCACACAATAATGGCTTATGGCCATACCACCCTGAACTCGTCCGATCTCAGAAGCTAAGCAGGGTCGGGCCTGGTTAGTACTTGGATGGGAGACCGCCTGGGAATACCAGGTGCTGTAAGCTTTTTCATTTTTTTGATGATATGTTTTTTTTTATCATATAGAGACATATTCACATGTCCAAAAATTCAGCCAGAATCAAGGGCATGACATCTTTAAAAGGCCCCTTTCTGCACACAATAATGGCTTACGGCCATACCACCCTGAACTCATCCGATCTCGGAAGCTAAGCAGGGTAGGGCCTGGTTAGTACTTAGATGGGAGACCGCCTGGGAATACCAGGTGCTGTAAGCTTTTTCATTTTTTTGATCATATGTTTTTTTTTATCATATAGAGACATATTCACATGTCCAAAAATTCAGCCAGAATCAAGGGCATGACATCTTTAAAAGGCCCCTTTCTGCACACAATAATGGCTTACGGCCATACAACCCTGAACTCGTCCGATCTCAGAAGGTAAGCAGGGTCGGGCCAGGTTAGTACTTTGATAGGAGACAGCCTGGGAATACCAGGTGCTGTAAGCTTCTTCATTTTTTTGATCATATGTTTTTTTTTTTATCATATAGAGACATATTCACATGTCCAAAAATTCAGCCAGAATCAAGAGCATGACATCTTTAAAAGGCCCCTTTCTGCACACAATAATGGCTTATGGCCATACCACCCTGAACTCTTCCGATCTTGGAAGCTAAGCAGGGTGGGGCCTGGTTAGTACTTGAATGGGAGACCGCCTGGGAATACCAGGTGCTGTAAGCTTTTTCATTTTTTTGATCATATGTTTTTTTTTATCATATAGAGACATATTCACATGTCCTAAAATTCAGCCAGAATCAAGGGCATGACATCTTTAAAAGGCCCCTTTCTGCACACAATAATGGCTTACGGCCATACAACCCTGAACTCATCCAATCTTGGAAGCTAAGCAGGGTCGGGCCTGGTTACTAGTTGGATGGAAGACTGCCTGGGAATACCAGGTGCTGTAAGCTTTTTCATTTTTTTGATCATACGTTTTTTTTTATCATATAGAGACATATTCACATGTCCAAAAATTCAGCCAGAATCAAGGGCATGACATCTTTAAAAGGCCCCTCTCTGCACACAATAATGGCTTACGGCCATACCACCCTGAACTCGTCCGATCTCGGAAGCTAAGCAGGGTATGGCCTGGTTAGTACCTGGATGGGAGACCGCCTGGGAATACCAGGTGCTGTAAGTTTTTTCATTTTTTTGATCATATGTTTTTTTTTTATCATATAGAGACAT
>NW_026870147.1:90000-122500 GCF_963584025.1 Labrus mixtus
CAGCCAGAATCAAGAGCATGACATCTTTAAAAGGCCCCTTTCTGCACACAATAATGGCTTATGGCCATACCACCCTGAACTCGTCCGATCTTGGAAGCTAAGCAGGGTGGGGCCTGGTTAGTACTTGAATGGGAGACCGCCTGGGAATACCAGGTGCTGTAAGCTTTTTAATTTTGTTGATGATATGTTTTTTTTATCATATAGAGACATATTCACATGTCCAAAAATTCAGCCAGAATCAAGGGCATGACATCTTTAAAAGGCCCCTGTCTGCACGCAATAGTGACTTATGGCCATACCACCCTGAACACGCCCGATCTCGTCCGATCTCGGAAGCTAAGCAGGCTCGGGCATGGTTAGTACTTGGATGGGAGACCGCCTGGGAATACCAGGTGCTATAAGCTTTTTCATTTTTTTGATCATATGTTTTTTTTTGATCATATAGAGACATATTCACATGTCCAAAAATTCAACCAGAATCAAGGGAATGACATCTTTAAGGCCCATTTCTGCACACAATAATGGCTTACGGCCATACCACCCTGAACTCGTCCGATCTCGGAAGCTAAGCATGGTCGGGCCTGGTTATTACTTAGATGGGAGACCGCCTGGGAATACCAGGTGCTGTAAGCTTTTTCATTTTTTTGATCATATGTTTTTTTTTATCATATAGAGACATATTCACATGTCCAAAAATTCTGCCAGAATCAAGGGCATGACATCTTTAAAAGGCCCCTGTCTGCACACAATAATGGCTTAAGGACATACCACCCTGAACTTGTCCGATCTCGGAAGCTAAGCAGCGTCTGGCCTGGTTAGTACTTGGATGGGAGACCGCCTGGGAATACCAGGTGCTGTAAGCTTTTTCATTTTTTTTGATCATATGTTCTTTTTTTATCATATAGAGACATATTCACATGTCCAAAAATTCAGCCAGAATCAAGGGCATGAGATCTTTAAAAGGCCCCTGTCTGCACACAATAACAGGTTACGGCCATACCACCCTGAACACGCCTGATCTCGTCCGATCTCGGAAGCTAAGCAGGGTCGGGCCTGGTTAGTTCTTGGATGGGAGACCGCCTGGGAATACCAGGTGCTGTAAGCTTTTTCATTTTTTTGATCATATGTTTTTTTTTTATCATATAGAGACATATTCACATGTCCAAAAATTCAGCCAGAATCAAGGGCATAACATCTTTAAAAGGCCCCTGTCTGCACAAAATAATGGCTTACGGCCATACCACCCTTAACACGCCCGATCTCGTCCCATCTCGGAAGCTAAGCAGGGTCGGGCCTGGTTAGTACTTGAATGGGAGACCGCCTGGGAATACCAGATGCTGTAAGCTTTTTTTATTTTTTTGATCATATGTTTTTTTTATCATAGAGAGACATATTCACATGTCCACAAATTCAGCCAGAATCAAGGGCATGACATCTTTAAAAGGCCCCTGTCTGCACACAATAATGGCTTACGGCCATACCACCCTGAACACGCCCGATCTCGTCCGATCTCGGAAGCAAAGCAGGGTCGGGCCTGGTTAGTACTTGGATGGGAGACCACCTGGGAATACCAGGTGCTGTAAGCGTTTTCATTTTTTTGATCATATGTTTTTTTTTATCATATAGAGACATATTCACATGTCCAAAAATTCAGCCAGAATCAAGGGCATGACATCTTTAAAAGGCCCCTGTCTGCACACAATAATGGCTTATGGCCATACCACCCTGAACACGCCTGATCTTGTCCGATCTCGGAAGCTAAGCAGGCTAGTGCCTGGTTAGTACTTGGATGGGAGACCGCCTGGGAATACCAGGGGCTGTAAGCTTTTTCATTTTTTTGATCATATGTTTTTTTTTTATCATATAGAGACATATTCACATGTCCAAAAATTCAGCCAGAATCAAGGGCATGACATCTTTAAAAGGCCCCTTTCTGCACACAATAACAGCTTACGGCCATACCACCCTTAACACGCCCGATCTCGTCCGATCTCGGAAACTAAGTAGGGTCGTGCCTGGTTAGTACTTGGATGGGAGACCGCCTGGGAATACCAGACGCTGTAAGCTTTTTCATTTTTTTGATCATATGTTTTTTTTTTATCATATAGAGACATATTCACATGTCCAAAAATTTAGCCAGAATCAAGGGCATGACATCTTTAAATGGCCCCTTTCTGCACACAATAATGGCTTACGGCCATACCACCCTGAACACGCCCAATCTCGTCCGATCTAGGAAGCTATGCAGGGTCGGGCCTGGTTAGTACTTGGATGGGAGACCGCCTGGGAATACCAGGTGCTGTAAGCTTTTTCATTTTTTTTGATCATATGTTCTTTTTTCATCATATAGAGACATATTCACATGTCCAAAAATTCAGCCAGAATCAAGGGCATGAGATCTTTAAAAGGCCCCTGTCTGCACACAATAACAGGTTACGGCCATACCACCCTGAACACGCCTGATCTCGTCCGATCTCGGAAGCTAAGCAGGGTCGGGCCTGGTTAGTTCTTGGATGGGAGACCGCCTGGGAATACCAGGTGCTGTAAGCTTTTTCATTTTTTTGATCATATGTTTTTTTTTTATCATATAGAGACATATTCACATGTCCAAAAATTCAGCCAGAATCAAGGGCATAACATCTTTAAAAGGCCCCTGTCTGCACAAAATAATGGCTTACGGCCATACCACCCTTAACACGCCCGATCTCGTCCCATCTCGGAAGCTAAGCAGGGTCGGGCCTGGTTAGTACTTGAATGGGAGACCGCCTGGGAATACCAGATGCTGTAAGCTTTTTTTATTTTTTTGATCATATGTTTTTTTTATCATAGAGAGACATATTCACATGTCCACAAATTCAGCCAGAATCAAGGGCATGACATCTTTAAAAGGCCCCTGTCTGCACACAATAATGGCTTACGGCCATACCACCCTGAACACGCCCGATCTCGTCCGATCTCGGAAGCAAAGCAGGGTCGGGCCTGGTTAGTACTTGGATGGGAGACCACCTGGGAATACCAGGTGCTGTAAGCGTTTTCATTTTTTTGATCATATGTTTTTTTTTATCATATAGAGACATATTCACATGTCCAAAAATTCAGCCAGAATCAAGGGCATGACATCTTTAAAAGGCCCCTGTCTGCACACAATAATGGCTTATGGCCATACCACCCTGAACACGCCTGATCTTGTCCGATCTCGGAAGCCAAGCAGGCTAGTGCCTGGTTAGTACTTGGATGGGAGACCGCCTGGGAATACCAGGGGCTGTAAGCTTTTTCATTTTTTTGATCATATGTTTTTTTTTTATCATATAGAGACATATTCACATGTCCAAAAATTCAGCCAGAATCAAGGGCATGACATCTTTAAAAGGCCCCTTTCTGCACACAATAACAGCTTACGGCCATACCACCCTTAACACGCCCGATCTCGTCCGATCTCGGAAACTAAGTAGGGTCGTGCCTGGTTAGTACTTGGATGGGAGACCGCCTGGGAATACCAGACGCTGTAAGCTTTTTCATTTTTTTGATCATATGTTTTTTTTTTATCATATAGAGACATATTCACATGTCCAAAAATTTAGCCAGAATCAAGGGCATGACATCTTTAAATGGCCCCTTTCTGCACACAATAATGGCTTACGGCCATACCACCCTGAACACGCCCAATCTCGTCCGATCTAGGAAGCTATGCAGGGTCGGGCCTGGTTAGTACTTGGATGGGAGACCGCCTGGGAATACCAGGTGCTGTAAGCTTTTTCATTTTTTTGATCATATGTTTTTTTTTATCATATAGAGACATATTCACATGTCCAAAAATTCAGCCAGAATCAAGGGCATGACATCTTTAAAAGGCCCCTTTCTGCACACAATAATGGCTTACGGCCATACCACCCTGAACACGCCCGATCTCATCCGATCTCAGAAGCTAAGCAGGGTCGGGCCTGCTTAGTACTTGGATGGGAGACCGCCTGGGAATACCAGGTGCTGTAAGCTTTTTCATTTTGTTTGATCATATGTTTTTTTTTATCATATAGAGACATATTCACATGTCCAAAAATTCAGCCAGAATCAAGGGCATGACATCTTTAAAAGGCCCCTTTCTGCACACAATAATGGCTTACGGCCATACCACCCTGAACAAGCCCGATCTCGTCCGATCTCGGAAGCTAAGCAGGGTCGGGCCTGGTTAGTACTTGGATGGGAGACCGCCTGGGAATACCAGGTGCTGTAAGCTCTTTCATTTTTTTTGATCATATGTTTTTTTTATCATATAGAGACATATTCACATGTCCAAAAATTCAGCCAGAATCAAGGGCATGACATCTTTAAAAGGCCCCTTTCTGCACACAATAATGGCTTACGGCCATACCACCCTGAACAAGCCCGATCTCGTCCGATCTCGGAAGCTAAGCAGGGTCGGGCCTGGTTAGTACTTGGATGGGAGACCGCCTGGGAATACCAGGTGCTGTAAGCTCTTTCATTTTTTTTGATCATATGTTTTTTTTATCATATAGAGACATATTCACATGTCCAAAAATTCAGCCAGAATCAAGGGCATGACATCTTTAAAAGGCCCCTCTCTGCACACAATAATGGCTTACGGCCATACCACCCTGAACACGCCTGATCTCGTCCGATCTCGGAAGCAAAGCAGGGTAGGGCCTGGTTAGTACTTGGATGGGAGACAGCCTGGGAATACCAGGTGCTGTAAGTTTTTTCATTTTTTTGATCATATGTTTTTTTTTTATCATATAGAGACATATTCACATGTCCTAAAATTCAGCCAGAATCAAGGGCATGACATCTTTAAAAGGCCCCTTTCTGCATACAATAATGGCTTACGGCCATACCACCCTGAACACGCCTGATGTCGTCCGATCTCGGAAGCTAAGCAGGGTAGGGCCTGGTTAGTACTTGGATGGGAGACAGCCTGGGAATACCAGGTGCTGTAAGTTTTTTCATTTTTTTAATCATATGTTTTTTTTTATCATATAGAGACATATTCACATGTCCAAAAATTCAGCCAGAATCAAGGGCATGACATCTTTAAAAGGCCCCTTTCTGCACACAATAATGGCTTACGGTCATACCACCCTGAACTCGTCCGATCTCGTCCGATCTCGGAAACTAAGCAGGGTCGTGCCTTGTTAGTACTTGGATGGGAGACCGCCTGGGAATACCAGGTGCTGTAAGCTGTTTCATTTTTTTGATCATGTGTTTTTTTTTTATCATAGAGAGACATATTCACATGTCCAAAAATTCAGCCAGAATCAAGGGCATGACATCTTTAAAAGGCCCCTTTCTGCACACAATAATGGCTTACGGTCATACCACCCTGAACTCGTCCGATCTCGTCCGATCTCGGAAACTAAGCAGGGTCGTGCCTGGTTAGTACTTGGATGGGAGACCGCCTGTGGAATACCAGATGCTGTAAGCTGTTTCATTTTTTTGATCATTTGTTTTTTTTTTATCATAGAGAGACATATTCACATGTCCAAAAATTCAGCCAGAATCAAGGGCATGACATCTTTAAAAGGCCCCTTTCTGCACACAATAATGGCTTACGGCCATACCACCCTGAACACGCCCGATCTCGTCTGATCTCGGAAGCTATGCAGGGTCGGGCCTCGTTAGTACTTGGATGGGAGACCGCCTGGGAATACCAGGTGCTGTAAGCTTTTTCATTTTTTTGATCATGTTTTTTTTTTATCATATAGAGACATATTCACATGTCCAAAAATTCAGCCAGAATCAAGGGCATGACATCTTTAAAAGGCCCCTTTCTGCACACAATAATGGCTTAAGGACATACCACCCTGAACTTGTCCGATCTCGGAAGCTAAGCAGCGTCTGGCCTGGTTAGTACTTGGATGGGAGACCGCCTGGGAATACCAGGTGCTGTAAGCTTTTTCATTTTTTTTGATCATATGTTCTTTTTTTATCATATAGAGACATATTCACATGTCCAAAAATTCAGCCAGAATCAAGGGCATGAGATCTTTAAAAGGCCCCTGTCTGCACACAATAATTGCTTACGGCCATACCACCCTGAACACGCCTGATCTCGTCCGATCTCGGATGCTAAGCAGGGTAGGGCCTGGTTAGTACTTGGATGGGAGACTGCCTGGGAATACTAGGTGCTGTAAGCTTTTTCATTTTTTTGATCATATGTTTTTTTTTTTATCATATAGAGACATATTCACATGTCCAAAAATTCAGCCAGAATCAAGGGCATAACATCTTTAAAAGGCCCCTGTCTGCACACAATAATGGCTTACGGCCATACCACCCTTAACACGCCCGATCTCGTCCCATCTCGGAAGCTAAGCAGGGTCGGGCCTGGTTAGTACTTGAATGGGAGACCGCCTGGGAATACCAGATGCTGTAAGCTTTTTTTATTTTTTTGATCATATGTTTTTTTTATCATAGAGAGACATATTCACATGTCCACAAATTCAGCCAGAATCAAGGGCATGACATCTTTAAAAGGCCCCTGTCTGCACACAATAATGGCTTACGGCCATACCACTCTGAACACGCCTGATCTCGTCCGATCTCGGAAGCTAAGCAGGGTCGGGCCTGGTTAGTACTTGGATGGGAGACCACCTGGGAATACCAGGTGCTGTAAGCGTTTTCATTTTTTTGATCATATGTTTTTTTTTATCATATAGAGACATATTCACATGTCCAAAAATTCAGCCAGAATCAAGGGCATGACATCTTTAAAAGGCCCCTTTCTGCACACAATAACAGCTTACGGCCATACCACCCTTAACACGCCCGATCTCGTCCGATCTCGGAAACTAAGTAGGGTCGTGCCTGGTTAGTACTTGGATGGGAGACCGCCTGGGAATACCAGACGCTGTAAGCTTTTTCATTTTTTTGATCATATGTTTTTTTTTTATCATATAGAGACATATTCACATGTCCAAAAATTTAGCCAGAATCAAGGGCATGACATCTTTAAAAGGCCCCTTTCTGCACACAATAATGGCTTACGGCCATACCACCCTGAACACGCCCGATCTCGTCCGATCTCGGAAGCTATGCAGGGTCGGGCCTGGTTAGTACTTAGATGGGAGACCGCCTGGGAATACCAGGTGCTGTAAGCTTTTTCATTTTTTTGATCATATGTTTTTTTTTTATCATATAGAGACATATTCACATGTCCAAAAATTCAGCCAGAATCAAGGGCATGACATCTTTAAAAGGCCCCTTTCTGCACACAATAACAGCTTACGGCCATACCACCCTGAACTTGTCTGATCTCGGAAGCTAAGCAGCGTCTGGCCTGGTTAGTACTTGGATGGGAGACCGCCTGGGAATACCAGGTGCTGTAAGCTTTTTCATTTTTTTTGATCATATGTTCTTTTTTTATCATATAGAGACATATTCACATGTCCAAAAATTCAGCCAGAATCAAGGGCATGACATCTTTAAAAGGCCCCTTTCTGCACACAATAACAGCTTACGGCCATACCACCCTTAACACGCCCGATCTCGTCCGATCTCGGAAACTAAGTAGGGTCGTGCCTGGTTAGTACTTGGATGGGAGACCGCCTGGGAATACCAGACGCTGTAAGCTTTTTCATTTTTTTGATCATATGTTTTTTTTTTATCATATAGAGACATATTCACATGTCCAAAAATTTAGCCAGAATCAAGGGCATGACATCTTTAAAAGGCCCCTTTCTGCACACAATAATGGCTTACGGCCATACCACCCTGAACACGCCCGATCTCGTCCGATCTCGGAAGCTATGCAGGGTCGGGCCTGGTTAGTACTTAGATGGGAGACCGCCTGGGAATACCAGGTGCTGTAAGCTTTTTCATTTTTTTGATCATATGTTTTTTTTTTATCATATAGAGACATATTCACATGTCCAAAAATTCAGCCAGAATCAAGGGCATGACATCTTTAAAAGGCCCCTTTCTGCACACAATAACAGCTTACGGCCATACCACCCTGAACTTGTCTGATCTCGGAAGCTAAGCAGCGTCTGGCCTGGTTAGTACTTGGATGGGAGACCGCCTGGGAATACCAGGTGCTGTAAGCTTTTTCATTTTTTTTGATCATATGTTCTTTTTTTATCATATAGAGACATATTCACATGTCCAAAAATTCAGCCAGAATCAAGGGCATGAGATCTTTAAAAGGCCCCTGTCTGCACACAATAACAGCTTACGGCCATACCACCCTGAACACGCCTGATCTCGTCCGATCTCTGAAGCTAAGCAGGGTCGGGCCTGGTTAGTACTTCGATGGGAGACCGCCTGGGAATACCAGGTGCTGTAAGCTTTTTCATTTTTTTGATCATATGTTTTTTTTTTTATCACATAGAGACATATTCACATGTCCAAAAATTCAGCCAGAATCAAGGGCATAACATCTTTAAAAGGCCCCTGTCTGCACACAATAATGGCTTACGGCCATACCACCCTTAACACGCCCGATCTCGTCCCATCTCGGAAGCTAAGCAGGGTCGAGCCTGGTTAATACTTGGATGGGAGACCGCCTGGGAATACCAGATGCTGTAAGCTTTTCTTATTTTTTTGATCATATTTTTTTTTTTTTATCATAGAGAGACATATTCACATGTCCACAAATTCAGCCAGAATCAAGGGCATGACATCTTTAAAAGGCCCCTGTCTGCACACAATAATGGCTTACGGCCATACCACCCTGAACACGCCCGATCTCGTTCGATCTCGGAAGCTAAGCAGGGTTGGGCCTGGTTAGTACTTGGATGGGAGACCACCTTGGAATACCAGGTGCTGTAAGCCTTTTCATTTTTTTGATCATATGTTTTTTTTTATCATATAAAGACATATTCACATGTCCAAAAATTCAGCCAGAATCAAGGGCATGACATCTTTAAAAGGCCCCTTTCTGCACACAATAACAGCTTACGGCCATACCACCCTTAACACGCCCAATCTCGTCCGATCTAGCAAGCTATGCAGGGTCGGGCCTGGTTAGTACTTGGATGGGAGACCGCCTGGGAATACCAGGTGCTGTAAGCTTTTTCATTTTTTTGATCATATGTTTTTTTTTATCATATAGAGACATATTCACATGTCCAAAAATTCAGCCAGAATCAAGGGCATGACATCTTTAAAAGGCCCCTTTCTGCACACAATAATGGCTTACGGCCATACCACCCTGAACACGCCCGATCTCATCCGATCTCAGAAGCTAAGCAGGGTCGGGCCTGCTTAGTACTTGGATGGGAGACCGCCTGGGAATACCAGGTGCTGTAAGCTTTTTCATTTTGTTTGATCATATGTTTTTTTTTATCATATAGAGACATATTCACATGTCCAAAAATTCAGCCAGAATCAAGGGCATGACATCTTTAAAAGGCCCCTTTCTGCACACAATAATGGCTTACGGCCATACCACCCTGAACAAGCCCGATCTCGTCCGATCTCGGAAGCTAAGCAGGGTCGGGCCTGGTTAGTACTTGGATGGGAGACCGCCTGGGAATACCAGGTGCTGTAAGCTCTTTCATTTTTTTTGATCATATGTTTTTTTTATCATATAGAGACATATTCACATGTCCAAAAATTCAGCCAGAATCAAGGGCATGACATCTTTAAAAGGCCCCTTTCTGCACACAATAATGGCTTACAGCCATACCACCCTGAACAAGCCCGATCTCGTCCGATCTCGGAAGCTAAGCAGGGTCGGGCCTGGTTAGTACTTGGATGGGAGACCGCCTGGGAATACCAGGTGCTGTAAGCTCTTTCATTTTTTTTGATCATATGTTTTTTTTATCATATAGAGACATATTCACATGTCCAAAAATTCAGCCAGAATCAAGGGCATGACATCTTTAAAAGGCCCCTCTCTGCACACAATAATGGCTTACGGCCATACCACCCTGAACACGCCTGATCTCGTCCGATCTCGGAAGCAAAGCAGGGTAGGGCCTGGTTAGTACTTGGATGGGAGACCGCCTGGGAATACCAGGTGCTGTAAGCTGTTTCATTTTTTTGATCATGTGTTTTTTTTTTATCATAGAGAGACATATTCACATGTCCAAAAATTCAGCCAGAATCAAGGGCATGACATCTTTAAAAGGCCCCTTTCTGCACACAATAATGGCTTACGGTCATACCACCCTGAACTCGTCCGATCTCGTCCGATCTCGGAAACTAAGCAGGGTCGTGCCTGGTTAGTACTTGGATGGGAGACCGCCTGTGGAATACCAGATGCTGTAAGCTGTTTCATTTTTTTGATCATTTGTTTTTTTTTTATCATAGAGAGACATATTCACATGTCCAAAAATTCAGCCAGAATCAAGGGCATGACATCTTTAAAAGGCCCCTTTCTGCACACAATAATGGCTTACGGCCATACCACCCTGAACACGCCCGATCTCGTCTGATCTCGGAAGCTATGCAGGGTCGGGCCTCGTTAGTACTTGGATGGGAGACCGCCTGTGGAATATCAAATGCTGTAAGCTGTTTCATTTTTTTGATCAAATGTTTTTTTTTTATCATATAGAGACATATTCACATGTCCAAAAATTCAGCCAGAATCAAGGGCATGACATCTTTAAAAGGCCCCTTTCTGCACACAATAATGGCTTACGGCCAAACCACCCTGAACTCGTCCGATCTTGGAAGCTAAGCAGGGTCGGGCCTGGTTAGTACTTGGATGGGAGAACGCCTGGGAATACCAGACGCTGTAAGCTTTTTTTATTTTTTTGATCATATGTTTTTTTTTTATCATAGAGAGACATATTCACATGTCCAAAAATTCAGCCAGAATCAAGGGCATGACATCTTTAAAAGGCCCCTGTCTGCAGACAATAATGGCTTACGGCCATACCACCCTGAACATGCCCGATCTCGTTCCATCTCAGAAGCTAAGCAGGGTAAGGCCTGGTTAGTACTTGGATGAGAGACCGCCTGGGAATACCAGGTGCTGTAAGCTTTTTCATTTTTTTGATCATGTTTTTTTTTTATCATATAGAGACATATTC
The DNA here is from genome assembly GCF_963584025.1 of Labrus mixtus. Taxonomy (NCBI): domain Eukaryota; kingdom Metazoa; phylum Chordata; class Actinopteri; order Labriformes; family Labridae; genus Labrus; species Labrus mixtus. Next base: position 100,992 of record NW_026870147.1, read on the forward strand.
ACATGTCCAAAAATTCAGCCAGAATCAAGGGCATGACATCTTTAAAAGGCCCCTTTCTGCACACAATAATGGCTTAAGGACATACCACCCTGAACTTGTCCGATCTCGGAAGCTAAGCAGCGTCTGGCCTGGTTAGTACTTGGATGGGAGACCGCCTGGGAATACCAGGTGCTGTAAGCTTTTTCATTTTTTTTGATCATATGTTCTTTTTTTATCATATAGAGACATATTCACATGTCCAAAAATTCAGCCAGAATCAAGGGCATAACATCTTTAAAAGGCCCCTGTCTGCACACAATAATGGCTTACGGCCATACCACCCTTAACACGCCCGATCTCGTCCCATCTCGGAAGCTAAGCAGGGTCGGGCCTGGTTAGTACTTGAATGGGAGACCGCCTGGGAATACCAGATGCTGTAAGCTTTTTTTATTTTTTTGATCATATGTTTTTTTTATCATAGAGAGACATATTCACATGTCCACAAATTCAGCCAGAATCAAGGGCATGACATCTTTAAAAGGCCCCTGTCTGCACACAATAATGGCTTACGGCCATACCACTCTGAACACGCCTGATCTCGTCCGATCTCGGAAGCTAAGCAGGGTCGGGCCTGGTTAGTACTTGGATGGGAGACCACCTGGGAATACCAGGTGCTGTAAGCGTTTTCATTTTTTTGATCATATGTTTTTTTTTATCATATAGAGACATATTCACATGTCCAAAAATTCAGCCAGAATCAAGGGCATGACATCTTTAAAAGGCCCCTTTCTGCACACAATAACAGCTTACGGCCATACCACCCTTAACACGCCCGATCTCGTCCGATCTCGGAAACTAAGTAGGGTCGTGCCTGGTTAGTACTTGGATGGGAGACCGCCTGGGAATACCAGACGCTGTAAGCTTTTTCATTTTTTTGATCATATGTTTTTTTTTTATCATATAGAGACATATTCACATGTCCAAAAATTTAGCCAGAATCAAGGGCATGACATCTTTAAAAGGCCCCTTTCTGCACACAATAATGGCTTACGGCCATACCACCCTGAACACGCCCGATCTCGTCCGATCTCGGAAGCTATGCAGGGTCGGGCCTGGTTAGTACTTAGATGGGAGACCGCCTGGGAATACCAGGTGCTGTAAGCTTTTTCATTTTTTTGATCATATGTTTTTTTTTTATCATATAGAGACATATTCACATGTCCAAAAATTCAGCCAGAATCAAGGGCATGACATCTTTAAAAGGCCCCTTTCTGCACACAATAACAGCTTACGGCCATACCACCCTGAACTTGTCTGATCTCGGAAGCTAAGCAGCGTCTGGCCTGGTTAGTACTTGGATGGGAGACCGCCTGGGAATACCAGGTGCTGTAAGCTTTTTCATTTTTTTTGATCATATGTTCTTTTTTTATCATATAGAGACATATTCACATGTCCAAAAATTCAGCCAGAATCAAGGGCATGAGATCTTTAAAAGGCCCCTGTCTGCACACAATAACAGCTTACGGCCATACCACCCTGAACACGCCTGATCTCGTCCGATCTCTGAAGCTAAGCAGGGTCGGGCCTGGTTAGTACTTCGATGGGAGACCGCCTGGGAATACCAGGTGCTGTAAGCTTTTTCATTTTTTTGATCATATGTTTTTTTTTTTATCACATAGAGACATATTCACATGTCCAAAAATTCAGCCAGAATCAAGGGCATAACATCTTTAAAAGGCCCCTGTCTGCACACAATAATGGCTTACGGCCATACCACCCTTAACACGCCCGATCTCGTCCCATCTCGGAAGCTAAGCAGGGTCGAGCCTGGTTAATACTTGGATGGGAGACCGCCTGGGAATACCAGATGCTGTAAGCTTTTCTTATTTTTTTGATCATATTTTTTTTTTTTTATCATAGAGAGACATATTCACATGTCCACAAATTCAGCCAGAATCAAGGGCATGACATCTTTAAAAGGCCCCTGTCTGCACACAATAATGGCTTACGGCCATACCACCCTGAACACGCCCGATCTCGTTCGATCTCGGAAGCTAAGCAGGGTTGGGCCTGGTTAGTACTTGGATGGGAGACCACCTTGGAATACCAGGTGCTGTAAGCGTTTTCATTTTTTTGATCATATGTTTTTTTTTATCATATAAAGACATATTCACATGTCCAAAAATTCAGCCAGAATCAAGGGCATGACATCTTTAAAAGGCCCCTTTCTGCACACAATAACGGCTTACGGCCATACCACCCTTAACACGCCCGATCTCGTCCGATCTCGGAAACTAAGTAGGGTCGTGCCTGGTTAGTACTTGGATGGGAGACCGCCTGGGAATACCAGACGCTGTAAGCTTTTTCATTTTTTTTGATCATATGTTTTTTTTATCATATAGAGACATATTCACATGTCCAAAAATTCAGCCAGAATCAAGGGCATGACATCTTTAAAAGGCCCCTCTCTGCACACAATAATGGCTTATGGCCATACCACCCTGAACACGCCTGATCTCGTCCGATCTCGGAAGCTAAGCAGGGTAGGGCCTGGTTAGTACTTGGGTGGGAGACCGCCTGGGAATACCAGGTGCTGTAAGTTTTTTCATTTTTTTGGATCATATGTTTTTTTTTTATCATATAGAGACATATTCACATGTCCAAAAATTCAGCCAGAATCAAGGGCATGACATCTTTAAAAGGCCCCTTTCTGCATACAATAATGGCTTACGGCCATACCACCCTGAACACGCCCGATCTCGTCCGATCTCGGAAGCTAAGCAGTGTCGGGCCTGGTTAGTACTTGGATGGGAGACCACCTGGGAATACCAGGTGCTGTAAGCGTTTTCATTTTTTTGATCATATGTTTTTTTTTATCATATAGAGACATATTCACATGTCCAAAAATTCAGCCAGAATCAAGGGCATGACATCTTTAAAAGGCCCCTTTCTGCACACAATAATGGCTTACGGCCAAACCACCCTGAACTCGTCCGATCTTGGAAGCTAAGCAGGGTCGGGCCTGGTTAGTACTTGGATGGGAGACCGCCTGGGAATACCAGACGCTGTAAGCTTTTTTTATTTTTTTGATCATATGTTTTTTTTTTATCATAGAGAGACATATTCACATGTCCAAAAATTCAGCCAGAATCAAGGGCATGACATCTTTAAAAGGCCCCTGTCTGCAGACAGTAATGGATTACGGCCATACCACCCTGAACACGCCCGATCTCGTTCGATCTCAGAAGCTAAGCAGGGTCGGGCCTGGTTAGTACTTGGATGGGAGACCGCCTGGGAATACCAGGTGCTGTAAGCTTTTTCATTTTTTTGATCATGTTTTTTTTTATCATATAGAGACATATTCACATGTCCAAAAATTCAGCCAGAATCAAGGGCATGACATCTTTAAAAGGCCCCTCTCTGCACACAATAATGGCTTACGGCCATACCACCCTGAACACGCCTGATCTCGTCCGATCTCGGAAGCTAAGCAGGGTCGGGCCTGGTTAGTACTTGGATGGGAGACCGCCTGGGAATACCAGGTGCTGTAAGCTTTTTCATTTTTTTTGATCATATGTTTTTTTTTTATCATATAGAGACATATTCACATGTCCAAAAATTCAGCCAGAATCAAGGGCATGACATCTTTAAAAGGCCCCTGTCTGCACACAATAATGGCTTACGGCCATACCACCCTGAACACGCCTGATCTAGTCCGATCTCGGAAGCTAAGCAGGGTAGGACCTGGTTAGGACTTGGATGGGAGACCGCCTGGGAATACCAGGTGCTGTGAGTTTTTTCATTTTTTTGATCATATGTTTTTTTTTTATCATATAGAGACATATTCACATGTCCAAAAATTCAGCCAGAATCAAGGGCATGATATCTTTAAAAGGCCCCTTTCTGCACACAGTAATGCCTTACGTCCATACCACCCTGAACTCGTCCGATCTCAGAAGCAAAGCAGGGTCGGGCCTGGTTAATACTTGAATGGGAGACCGCCTAGGAATACCAGGTGCTGTAAGCTTTTTCATTTTTTTGATCATATGTTTTTTTTTTATCATATAGAGACATATTCACATGTCCAAAAATTCAGCCAGAATCAAGGGCATGACATCTTTAAAAGGCCCCTTTCTGCACACAATAATGGCTTACGGCCAAACCACCCTGAACTCGTCCGATCTTGGAAGCTAAGCAGGGTCGGGCCTGGTTAGTACTTGGATAGGAGACCGCCTGGGAATACCAGGTGCTGTAAGCTTTTTCATTTTTTTGATCATGTTTTTTTTTATCATATAGAGACATATTCACATGTCCAAAAATTCAGCCAGAATCAAGGGCATGATATCTTTAAAAGGCCCCTTTCTGCACACAATAATGCCTTACGTCCATACCACCCTGAACACGCCCGATCTCAGAAGCAAAGCAGGGTCGGGCCTGGTTAATACTTGGATGGGAGACCGCCTAGGAATACCAGGTGCTGTAAGCTTTTTCATTTTTTTGATCATATGTTTTTTTTTATCATAGAGAGACATATTCACATGTCCAAAAATTCAGCCAGAATCAAGGGCATGACATCTTTAAAAGGCCCCTGTCTGCACACAATAATGGCTTACGGCCATACCACCCTGAACACGCCTGATCTCGTCCGATCTCGGAAGCTAAGCAGGGTAGGGCCTGGTTAGTACTTGGATGGGAGACCGCCTGGGAATACCAGGTGCTGTAAGTTTTTTCATTTTTTTGATCATATGTTTTTTTTTTATCATATAGAGACATATTCACATGTCAAAAAATTCAGCCAGAATCAAGGGCATGACATCTTTAAAAGGCCCCTTTCTGCACACAATAATGGCTTAAGGACATACCACCCTGAACTTGTCTGATCTCGGAAGCTAAGCAGCATCTGGCCTGGTTAGTACTTGGATGGGAGACCGCCTGGGAATACCAGGTGCTGTAAGCTTTTTCATTTTTTTTGATCATATGTTCTTTTTTTATCATATAGAGACATATTCACATGTCCAAAAATTCAGCCAGAATCAAGGGCATGAGATCTTTAAAAGGCCCCTGTCTGCACACAATAACAGCTTACGGCCATACCACCCTGAACACGCCTGATCTCGTCCGATCTCTGAAGCTAAGCAGGGTCGGGCCAGGTTAGTACTTCGATGGCAGACCGCCTGGGAATACCAGGTGCTGTAAGCTTTTTCATTTTTTTTATCATATGTTTTTTTTTTTATCATATAGAGACATATTCACATGTCCAAAAATTCAGCCAGAATCAAGGGCATAACATCTTTAAAAGGCCCCTGTCTGCACACAATAATGGCTTACGGCCATACCACCCTTAACACGCCCGATCTCGTCCCATCTCGGAAGCTAAGCAGGGTCGGGCCTGGTTAATACTTGGATGGGAGACCGCCTGGGAATACCAGATGCTGTAAGCTTTTCTTATTTTTTTGATCATATGTTTTTTTTATCATAGAGAGACATATTCACATGTCCACAAATTCAGCCAGAATCAAGGGCATGACATCTTTAAAAGGCCCCTGTCTGCACACAATAATGGCTTACGGCCATAACACCCTGAACACGCCCGATCTCGTCCGATCTCGGAAGCTAAGCAGGGTCGGGCCTGGTTAGTACTTGGATGGGAGACCACCTTGGAATACCAGGTGCTGTAAGCGTTTTCATTTTTTTGATCATATGTTTTTTTTTTATCATATAGAGACATATTCACATGTCCAAAAATTCAGCCAGAATCAAGGGCATGACATCTTTAAAAGGCTCCTTTCTGCACACAATAACGGCTTACGGCCATACCACCCTTAACACGCCCGATCTCGTCCGATCTCGGAAACTAAGTAGGGTCGTGCCTGGTTAGTACTTGGATGGGAGACCGCCTGGGAATACCAGGTGCTGTAAGTTTTTTCATTTTTTTGATCATATGTTTTTTTTTTATCATATAGAGACATATTCACATGTCCAAAAATTCAGCCAGAATCAAGGGCATGACATCTTTAAAAGGCCCCTTTCTGCACACAATAATGGCTTAAGGACATACCACCCTGAACTTGTCCGATCTTGGAAGCTAAGCAGCGTCTGGCCTGGTTAGTACTTGGATGGGAGACCGCCTGGGAATACCAGGTGCTGTAAGCTTTTTCATTTTTTCTGATCATATGTTCTTTTTTTATCATATAGAGACATATTCACATGTCCAAAAATTCAGCCAGAATCAAGGGCATGAGATCTTTAAAAGGCCCCTGTCTGCACACAATAACAGCTTACGGCCATACCACCCTGAACACGCCTGATCTCGTCCGATCTAGGAAGCTAAGCAGGGTCGGGCCTGGTTAGTACTTGGATGGGAGACCGCCTGGGAATACCAGGTGCTGTAAGCTTTTTCATTTTTTTGATCATATGTTTTTTTTTTTTATCATATAGAGACATATTCACATGTCCAAAAATTCAGCCAGAATCAAGGGCATAACATCTTTAAAAGGCCCCTGTCTGCACACAATAATGGCTTACGGCCATACCACCCTTAACACGCCCGATCTCGTCCCATCTCGGAAGCTAAGCAGGGTCGGGCCTGGTTAGTACTTGAATGGGAGACCGCCTGGGAATACCAGATGCTGTAAGCTTTTTTAATTTTTTTGATCATATGTTTTTTTTAATCATAGAGAGACATATTCACATGTCCACAAATTCAGCCAGAATCAAGGGCATGACATCTTTAAGAGGCCCCTATCTGCACGCAATAATGGCTTACGGCCATACCACCCTGAACACGCCCGATCTCGGAAGCTAAGCAGGGTCGGGCCTGGTTAGTACTTGGATGGGAGACCACCTGGGAATACCAGGTGCTGTAAGCTTTTTCATTTTTTTGATCATATGTTTTTTTTTTTATCATATAGAGACATATTCACATGTCCAAAAATTCAGCCAGAATCAAGGGCATGACATCTTTAAAAGGCCCCTGTCTGCACGCAATAATGGCTTATGGCCATACCACCCTGAACACGCTTGATCTCGTCCGATCTCTGAAGCTAAGCAGGGTAGGGCCTGGTTAGTACTTGGATGGGAGACCGCCTGGGAATACCAGATGCTGTAAGCTTTTTCATTTTTTTGATCATATGTTTTTTTTGTTTTATCATATAGAGACATATTCACATGTCCAAAAATTTAGCCAGAATCAAGGGCATGACATCTTTAAAAGGCCCCTTTCTGCACACAATAATGGCTTACGGCCATACCACCCTGAACACGCCCCTTTTGCTGTCAGAGTTTGTGTGGTGCTGAAGGAGAGCTGACGTGTCAGTACTGAGCAGGACAGCTGGACTAATTTGTTTGTTTTTTTGGATGCGCTTTGGATTTATTTAAATACCTCAGATTGTGAGTGAATGTCCCCCAGCAGTCACTGACTGTTAGGGGGATCGTTTTTCTTTTCACCTTTTTTTCCTGTTTTTTTTCCACAATTTTGTGAAGAATTTTTGTTTTTTGTGAATGTTTGCTCGTATGTCGCGAGCAAACTCACACGGACGGATCACAAAGATGACAGGACCACGGACTGGAGAGATGGAAAAAGGAAAAGAGAACGGACAACAACGTGAACAAACAAACATGGCACTGAAACAAAGGAATGGATTAAACGACAACGAGAAGAACGACGGACAAAAAGGACGGATGAAAACGGCAAATGAAACAGGGAACGGAATGGATGACGGAGAGAGAGGAAGAGAGAGGAGCGGCGGGCTGATTGCTCCGCATGCAGAGAATGGGAGAGGTGGCGAGAGAGCAGAAAAAGAGGAAGCAAAAGTGTCTTTTGAGAGAAAACTAACACTAAACATTGAAATGGTGGGAGACAAAGTTCCTCTAAATCACGTCATGAGCAACATAAAAATGATCTGTGGGGGCCTGCTGGCGTGCAGAACCCTGGGACCTGAAAAACTGGAGGTGACGGTGAGCAACATTAAAGGAAAGGAAAGGCTGCTGGATGGATTTAAAATCGGAGAGACCAGAGTCGTGGCGAGAGAACTAAATAATGATGAGCTGGTGGTGTCTTTTTTAAACCTGCCAGCGTATATCACAGATGAAGAAATAGTTTGGAAGCTGACGGGATGGGGAGTGAAACCGACATCACCAATAAAACGCAGAATGTGGCCTGGAACAATGATAGCTGACGGAACGAGGTTTGTCCGGGTCAGATTTAATGACCAGGTACAGTCACTCCCTTACTCCACAAAGTTTAACACTGTGATGGGGAACGAATACTTTAGAGTAATACATGATAGACAACAAAAAGTGTGCAGGATGTGCATCCAGCCGGGACACATCCTGAGAGAGTGTCCAGAATTTATGTGCCACAACTGTGGGGTGCAGGGACACTTTGCGCGAGAGTGCAGCGCGAACAGCACAAAATGCACAAACTGTAAAAAAAGAGAAAATGAATGTGAGTGTGAGAACGGAGAGGAAAGCAAGAACGAGGTGGAGGAGGTGTACGAGGATGAAGACGAGGCGGAGGAGGTGTACGAGGAGGAGGCGGAGGAGAAGGAGGTGATCGGAGCAAGCAGGAAGGAGATCAGAGAAGACGAGAACAGTGACGGAGAAATGGAGCAGAGCGGAGAGAGCGGAGGAGAACGGGCGTCAGAGTGCGAGCTGGAGACGCCGGAGCTGGCTGGAGAGGGAGGACAGCAGAAGCAGCGAAAAACGAGCGAGAGAGGGAAAAAAGGAGACGGAAGGGACGTGGCAGAAGACCCGGGGGTAAGCATGAGCACAGAGGGGAGGGAGATGCCTGAGAGTGGTGTTGGACAGGCGGGAGGGAGAAAAATCACGCTAAATAATACGGGTAAAAGCACCAGTCCCAATGAAACGGACAGCGAAATGGATGTGAGTGAACTGGCGAGTGCGCAAAAAAGACTAAGTCTTGGACAACGAAAAAAGTTGGCTAAAAAATTGAAATGTAAGGACAAATAATGACTGACAATAACCCCTGTAAATCCGTTTTTTTTGTTTTTATTTTTATGATAATGGCCTTTAATTTATTTTCGATAAACGTGAATGGACTAAGGAACAAAGAAAAAAGACATGCGATTCTTTCCTTGCAGAATGACGTTTTGTGCCTGCAGGAGACCAGGTGGGATGATTCCCTGGTGGAAGACATAAAAAAAGACTTTGTGGGCCATATTTTCTGCTCCAATGGCACGTCGAGGGCGAGAGGAGTGGCGGTTTTAGTCAAAACGGGTCGGGTAACAGGGGTAAATTTGGTTTATGGAGACAAAGAAGGAAGAATAATAGTAATAGACTGTGTGTATGAAACGAAAAATATAAGAATCATAAATATATATGCACCGAATGGAGAAAAAGAAAGGAAAACATTCTTCATTGCAATAAGCAAATGGTGGGAAAGGAATTGTATAATAATCGGTGACTTTAATGTGGCGATGACACCCACCGATGTGTCAAAAAATTATGTGTTTAAGGGGGATGTGAGCAGGGGGACACTTAAAGATATAATGATAACGAAACAATGCATTGATATTTGGAGATTGCTACATCCATGGGAGAGGGTGTTCTCCAGGAGACAAATTGTACTGAATAGATTAAAACAATCTAGAATAGATTATGCTTTGGTGACATGCGAGGTAGTGAGGTGGATTAAAGAAGTTGAATATAAAACTAATATGTGGAGCGATCACGCTGGAATAGAAATCACGTTTAGAAAAGAAACGAATGTACGTAAAGGAGGGATATGGTGCTTTAATGCAAGCTTGCTGGATGATGGAATGTTTGTGAAAAGTATGGAAAGATTGTTGAATGATGTGGGATATGAGTGGAATGAGAGTGAAGATATGAATGTGTGGTGGGATAGTGTAAAAGTCAGAATTAAAAAAAAGTGTATCAATTATAGTAAAGAGAAAAAGTGGAGAGAAAATAGAAAGGAAGAGAATTTGAGAAAACAACTAAGTGAGGAAATAGCATCGCTTGACAGTGTAGATAATGTAGATGTCGAAAAATACATACATTTAAAAGAACAGTTGGGAGTGATTGAACTTAAAAAGAGTAGGGGTGCAGCCATTAGGAGTAAAATACAATATATGTATGAGGGGGAGAGGAGTACAGCCTTTTTTTTAGGTCTGGAAAAACAAAAACAAAAAAGAACAGAAATAAACGAATTATTAAATGAAGCAGGTAAAAGTGTGACAGATAAAAAGGGAATTTTAGAAATAGTAAAGGGCTATTATGAAAGCCTGTTTTCGAGACAGGAGTGTGATAGCGTGAGTGTGAACAGAGCTTTGGGTGCCTTAAAGAAAAAACTAAGCGAGGACGATAAAATGTGGTGTGATTGTGAGTTTACAGAGGGAGAAATCAGAAGTGCTTTAGAGGGGTTAAACAAAAACAAAAGTCCTGGGAGCGATGGCCTAACTGCGGAATTCTACCAAGCTTTCAAAGAGCAGCTGGTGCCCTTGGTGAACAAATTGAGTAAATATATGGAAAAAGTGAAACATATACCAAAAAGTTTAGGGGAAGGGGTGGTTACTATTTTTTACAAAAACAAGGGGGACAATAAAAATCTGGACAACTACAGACCAATCAGCCTACTCAACACAGACTACAAAATCATAGCGAAAACAATAGCCAATAGAATCAGGGAGGTAATAGGAACAATCATAGAACAAACACAATCATACAGTATACCAAACAGAGACATAGCAGACTCAATCATTTCAATAAAACAGACGGTCAGGGATATGGAAGGGGAGGGGGGAATATGGCTAGGGATTGATTTAAATAAAGCTTTTGACAGAGTAGATCACGGGTTCATGGGGAAGGTGTTAGAGAAGTTTGGATTCGGGGAGAGAATGAGAGAATGGATAAATATGTTGTATACAGGAGCGGAAAGCAAGATAAAATGTAACGGGGAACTAACTGATTCTTTTAAAATATCAAGGTCAGTGAGACAAGGATGTCCGATGTCAGCGCTGTTGTACAGCTTGGTAGCAGAGCCGCTGGCAGCACTGATATCGGAAGACGTAAACATAAAAGGTATAGGTAAGGAAAACGTAAAAATAATACAGTATGCAGATGACGTGAATATAATGGTAAAAGGAGAGGAGGATATAATTGATATTAAAACATGTACAAACTTATGAAAGAGCATCTGGGGCAAAAGTAAATGAAAATAAGTCAGAAATTATGTTACTAGGTAAGGAATCCAATCTAGTTAATAAGTGGGGATTTAAAACGGTGTGTGAGAGAAGAAAAGTGTTGGGAGTGAATATGGGGAAAAATGAGAATGAATGTGATGATGTAACATGGAAAGAGGTGGTGGGTAAAATTAAAAAAACATTGAATTTGTGGAAAGCGAGGGGTCTATTGTTGAGAGGAAGGGTAGCCGTAACAAATGCTCTCGTGTTGTCCAAAGTGAATCATGCGCTGAGTACTTGTACGCTTCCGGACTGGGCCTTTAAGGAGATTTCAAAGACCATTAGGGACTTTATTTGGAAAAACAAAGCAGCGAGTATAGCTCACAAAACAATAATAGGGGCTAAAGATCAGGGGGGGCTAGCTTTGATTGATTTACTTACAAAAAAAGTAGCACTAAGAGTCAAATTGATAGGCAAATTTATGGACCAGAACCGGAACGTAGTTTGGAAAAACCACTTCAAACAATATCTGTGCAGTTTTGGACTCTACAACGAGGACAACCTGTACCAGATCAATAACCCGGATTCATTTAAACACTTGCCACGGTTTTTCCAGGAAGTACTCAGTGCGTGGTATCAGGTTTCATCCTGGACTGTACCAGAGTGCGGAACGAGAGGGTCAGTGCTACGACTGCCCTTCCTCTCGAGCCCGTATTTTAAAAATGGGGAGAGGGTAATTAAGTGTGAAGCTATGTCGAAAGCGGGATATATTAGAATAAGGGATTTACTGAACTGTGGGGGGGATTTTGATTTACAAATGGTGGTGAGGGGTTTAAAAAATAAAGGGTGTGTGTGCAGAAAGGATGTGATTGAGAGAGTGTTTGCAAATGTAAAATTGTCTTTGTCGAGCGAATGGGAAAAATTAATCAAAGAGAAGGAGGGAGTGATGCAGGACGATGTGGGGGGGATCTCCCTGTGCCTAGGGGAGAAGAAACACAACATTACAGATGTCACTACAAAAATTTGGTATAGGTGCGCAATCACACATAGAATACAGAAACCCACATCCGAAGTAAAATGGACAGACACATACCCGGACATAACAAGCAACATGATATGGAAGAACATTAACATTCCGCATACACCACATGCAATATTTGACCTAGATTTCAAACTGAGGCACAGGAGGATCTTCACCTGCATCGTCCTGCATCAGATCCATAAGGAGAGGTATGAAAGAAAGTGTTGTGTATGTGAAAGTACGGATGAGGATTTAATACATTTGTTTGTTACGTGTGGGGAATTGGTTTATTTTTGGGGAAAAATAAGAGAAATGTTGGGGAAATGCAGTAAGAATGAGTGTTGGAATGAAAGGGGGTGGGAATTGTCGGTGTTGTTGGGGGTGGGAACAAAACAAAAAAATCACAATGTAATGAATATAATTTTGGCTTTTGCAAGAAAAGCGGTTTTTAACAGAAGGAATTATGCACTGTATGAAAGTAAGAAAATGAATGTGTGGAGAATGTTTGTGAATGAATGGAAAGCACATCTTAAATTGTTGTACATAGCGAATGAGAGTGAGTTTGTGAGAATGTTTGTGGAAGGTGCGAATGTGTGTAGAGTAAATGAGGAGGGAATTATGTGGGATGTCTAAATTATTTTGTTTTTGTTTTTTTGGTACGAGGGCTTCTTTTTTGGTCATGGGGAAAATGGGTGATTTGATTTGGTGTTTTTTTTTTTCTCAGTGGTTTTTTGAGAATACTGTGGGGTTTTTGTATGTTTTTGTGGTTTGTTTTCAGAGGGGTGTTTGCTTTGGGGGAGGGACTCAGAAGAGTTGTCATGAGTTGGGGGTATCAGGGGTGGTTTGAGTTTTTTTTCTGATGCTATGTTTTTATTGTTTTTAGGGTGCCGTTTGCGTCAGAGGGGAGGTTTAATTTAGAGGGTGTATGTATTGTAATAGCATTTGTTGTAAATGATGTGAAAGAATTATAAATGTTTTTGTAATTTTGATAATAAAAGATAAAAAATAAAAAAACATGCCCGATCTCGTCCGATCTTAGAAGCTAAGCAGGGTGGGGCCTGGTTAGTACTTGGATGGGAGACCGCCTGGGAATACCAGGTGCTGTAAGCTTTTTCATTTTGTTTGATCATATGTTTTTTTTTATCATATAGAGACATATTCACATGTCCAAAAATTCAGCCAGAATCAAGGGCATGACATCTTTAAAAGGCCCCTTTCTGCACACAATAATGGCTTACGGCCATACCACCCTGAACACGCCCGATCACGTCCGATCTCGGAAGCTAAGCAGGGTCGGGCCTGGTTAGTACTTGGATGGGAGACCGCCTGGGAATACCAGGTGCTGTAAGCTTTTTCATTTTTTTTGATCATGTGTTTTTTTTATCATATAGAGACATATTCACATGTCCAAAAATTCAGCCAGAATCAAGGGCATGACATCTTTAAAAGGCCCCTCTCTGCACACAATAATGGCTTACGGCCATACCACCCTGAACACGCCTGATCTCATCCGATCTCGGAAGCTAAGCAGGGTAGGGCCTGGTTAGTACTTGGATGGGAGATCGCCTGGGAATACCAGACGCTGTAAGCTTTTTCATTTTTTTGATCATATGTTTTTTTTTTATCATATAGAGACATATTCACATGTCCAAAAATTTAGCCAGAATCAAGGGCATGACATCTTTAAAAGGCCCCTTTCTGCACACAATAATGGCTTACAGCCATACCACCCTGAACACGCCCGATCTCGTCCGATCTCGGAAGCTATGCAGGGTCGGGCCTGGTTAGTACTTGGATGGGAGACCGCCTAGGAATACCAGGTGCTGTAAGCTTTTTCATTTTTTTGATCATATATTTTTTTTTATCATATAGAGACATATTCACATGTCCAAAAATTCAGCCAGAATCAAGGGCATGACATCTTTAAAAGGCCCCTTTCTGCACACAATAATGGCTTACGGCCATACCACCCTGAACACGCCCGATCTCGCCTGATCTCAGAAGCTAAGCAGGGTCGGGCCTGGTTAGTACTTGGATGGGAGACGGCCTGGGAATACCAGGTGCTGTAAGCTTTTTCATTTTGTTTGATCATATGTTTTTTTTATCATATAGAGACATATTCACATGTCCAAAAATTCAGCCAGAATCAAGGGCATGACATCTTTAAAAGGCCCCTTTCTGCACACAATAATGGCTTACGGCCATACCGCCCTGAACACGCCCGATCTCGTCTGATCTCGGAAGCTAAGCAGGGTCGGGCCTGGTTAGTACTTGGATGGGAGACCTCCTGGGAATACCAGGTGCTGTAAGCTTTTTCATTTTTTTTGATCATATGTTTTTTTTATCATATAGAGACATATTCACATGTCCAAAAATTCAGCCAGAATCAAGGGCATGACATCTTTAAAAGGCCCCTCTCTGCACACAATAATGTCTTACAGCCATACCACCCTGAACACGCCTGATCTCGTCCGATCTCGGAAGCTAAGCCGGGTAGGGCCTGGTTAGTACTTGGATGGGAGACCGCCTGGGAATACCAGGTGCTGTAAGTTTTTTCATTTTTTTGATCATATGTTTTTTTTTTATCATATAGAGACATATTCACATGTCCAAAAATTCAGCCAGAATCAAGGGCATGACATCTTTAAAAGGCGCCTTTCTGCATACAATAATGGCTTACGGCCAAACCACCCTGAACACGCCCGATCTCAGAAGCTAAGCAGGGTCGGGCCTGGTTAGTACTTGGATGGGAGACCGCCTGGGAATACCAGGTGCTGTAAGCTTTTTCATTTTTTTTGATCATATGTTTTTTTTATCATATAGAGACATATTCACATGTCCAAAAATTCAGCCAGAATCAAGGGCATGACATCTTTAAAAGGCCCCTGTCTGCACACAATAATGGCTTACGGCCATACAACCCTGAACACGCCCGATCTCGGAAGCTAAGCAAGGTCAGGCCTGGTTAGTACTTGGATGGGAGACCGCCTGGGAATACCAGGTGCTGTAAGCTTTTTCATTTTTTTGATCATATGTTTTTTTTTTTTCATATAGAGACATATTCACATGTCCAAAAATTCAGCCAGAATCAAGGGCATGACATCTTTAAAAGGCCCCTTTGTTCACACAATAATGACTTATGGCCATACCACCCTGAACACGCCCGATCTCGTCCGATCTCGGAAGCTAAGCAGGGTCGGGCCTGGTTAGTACTTGGATGGGAGACCGCCTGGGAATACCAGGTGCTATAAGCTTTTTCATTTTTTTGATCATATGTTTTTTTTTTTTCATATAGAGACATATTCACATGTCCAAAAATTCAGCCAGAATCAAGGGCATGACATCTTTAAAAGGCCCCTTTCTGCACACAATAATGGCTTATGGCCATACCACCCTGAACACGCCCGATCTCGTCCGATCTCGGAAGCTAAGCAGGGTCGGGCCTGGTTAGTACTTGGATGGGAGACCGCCTGGGAATACCAGGTGCTGTAAGCTTTTTCATTTTTTTGATGATATGTTTTTTTTTATCATATAGAGACATATTCACATGTCCAAAAATTCAGCCAGAATCAAGGGCATGACATCTTTAAAAGGCCCCTGTCTGCACACAATAATGGCTTACGGCCATACCACCCTGAACACGCCCGATCTCGGAAGCTAAGCAAGGTCAGGCCTGGTTAGTACTTGGATGGGAGACCGCCTGGGAATACCAGGTGCTGTAAGCGTTTTCATTTTTTTGATCATATGTTTTTTTTTATCATATAGAGACATATTCACATGTCCAAAAATTCAGCCAGAATCAAGGGCATGACATCTTTAAAAGGCCCCTGTCTGCACACAATAATGGCTTATGGCCATACCACCCTGAACACTCCTGATCTCGTCCGATCTCGGAAGCTAAGCAGGGTAGGGCCTGTTTAGTACTTGGATGGGAGACCGCCTGGGAATACCAGGTGCTGTAAGCTTTTTCATTTTTTTGATCATATGTTTTTTTTTTATCATATAGAGACATATTCACATGTCCAAAAATTCAGCCAGAATCAAGGGCATGACATCTTTAAAAGGCCCCTTTCTTCACGAAATAATGACTTATGGCCATACCACCCTGAACACGCCCGATCTCGGAAGCTAAGCAGGGTTGGGCCTGGTTAGTACTTGGATGGGAGACCGCCTGGGAATACCAGGTGCTATAAGCTTTTTCATTTTTTTGATCATATGTTTTTTTTTTTTCATATAGAGACATATTCACATGTCCAAAAATTCAGCCAGAATCAAGGGCATGACATCTTTAAAAGGCCCCTTTCTGCACACAATAATGGCTTATGGCCATACCACCCTGAACACGCCCGATCTCGTCCGATCTCGGAAGCTAAGCAGGGTCGGGCCTGGTTAGTACTTGGATGGGAGACCGCCTGGGAAAACCAGGTGCTGTAAGCTTTTTCATTTTTTTGATGATATGTTTTTTTTTATCATATAGAGACATATTCACATGTCCAAAAATTCAGCCAGAATCAAGGGCATGACATCTTTAAAAGGCCCCTGTCTGCACACAATAATGGCTTACGGCCATACCACCCTGAACACGCCCGATCTCGGAAGCTAAGCAAGGTCAGGCCTGGTTAGTACTTGGATGGGAGACCGCCTGGGAATACCAGGTGCTGTAAGCGTTTTCATTTTTTTGATCATATGTTTTTTTTTTATCATATAGAGACATATTCACATGTCCAAAAATTCAGCCAGAATCAAGGGCATGACATCTTTAAAAGGCCCCTGTCTGCACACAATAATGGCTTATGGCCATACCACCCTGAACACTCCTGATCTCGTCCGATCTCGGAAGCTAAGCAGGGTAGGGCCTGTTTAGTACTTGGATGGGAGACCGCCTGGGAATACCAGGTGCTGTAAGCTTTTTCATTTTTTTGATCATATGTTTTTTTTTTATCATATAGAGACATATTCACATGTCCAAAAATTCAGCCAGAATCAAGGGCATGACATCTTTAAAAGGCCCCTTTCTGCACACAATAACAGCTTACGGCCATACCACCCTGAACACGCCCCTTTTGCTGTCAGAGTTTGTGTGGTGCTGAAGGAGAGCTGACGTGTCAGTACTGAGCAGGACAGCTGGACTAATTTGTTTGTTTTTTGGATGCGTTTTGGATTTATTTAAATACCTCAGATTGTGAGTGAATGTCCCCCAGCAGTCACTGACTGTTAGGGGGATCGTTTTTCTTTTCATCTTTTTTTCCTGTTTTTTTTCCACAATTTTGTGAAGAATTTTTGTTTTTTTGTGAATGTTTGCTCGTATGTCGCGAGCAAACTCACACGGACGGATCACAAAGATGACAGGACCACGGACTGGAGAGATGGAAAAAGGAAAAGAGAACGGACAACAACGTGAACAAACAAACATGGCACTGAAACAAAGGAATGGATTAAACGACAACGAGAAGAACGACGGACAAAAAGGACGGATGAAAACGGCAAATGAAACAGGGAACGGAATGGATGACGGAGAGAGAGGAAGAGAGAGGAGCGGCGGGCTGATTGCTCCGCATGCAGAGAATGGGAGAGGTGGCGAGAGAGCAGAAAAAGAGGAAGCAAAAGTGTCTTTTGAGAGAAAACTAACACTAAACATTGAAATGGTGGGAGACAAAGTTCCTCTAAATCACGTCATGAGCAACATAAAAATGATCTGTGGGGGCCTGCTGGCGTGCAGAACCCTGGGACCTGAAAAACTGGAGGTGACGGTGAGCAACATTAAAGGAAAGGAAAGGCTGCTGGATGGATTTAAAATCGGAGAGACCAGAGTCGTGGCGAGAGAACTAAATAATGATGAGCTGGTGGTGTCTTTTTTAAACCTGCCAGCGTATATCACAGATGAAGAAATAGTTTGGAAGCTGACGGGATGGGGAGTGAAACCGACATCACCAATAAAACGCAGAATGTGGCCTGGAACAATGATAGCTGACGGAACGAGGTTTGTCCGGGTCAGATTTAATGACCAGGTACAGTCACTCCCTTACTCCACAAAGTTTAACACTGTGATGGGGAACGAATACTTTAGAGTAATACATGATAGACAACAAAAAGTGTGCAGGATGTGCATCCAGCCGGGACACATCCTGAGAGAGTGTCCAGAATTTATGTGCCACAACTGTGGGGTGCAGGGACACTTTGCGCGAGAGTGCAGCGCGAACAGCACAAAATGCACAAACTGTAAAAAAAGAGAAAATGAATGTGAGTGTGTGAACGGAGAGGAAAGCAAGAACGAGGTGGAGGATGTGTACGAGGATGAAGACGAGGCGGAGGAGGTGTACGAGGAGGAGGCGGAGGAGAAGGAGGTGATCGGAGCAAGCAGGAAGGAGATCAGAGAAGACGAGAACAGTGACGGAGAAATGGAGCAGAGCGGAGAGAGCGGAGGAGAACGGGCGTCAGAGTGCGAGCTGGAGACGCCGGAGCTGGCTGGAGAGGGAGGACAGCAGAAGCAGCGAAAAACGAGCGAGAGAGGGAAAAAAGGAGACGGAAGGGACGTGGCAGAAGACCCGGGGGTAAGCATGAGCACAGAGGGGAGGGAGATGCCTGAGAGTGGTGTTGGACAGGCGGGAGGGAGAAAAATCACGCTAAATAATACGGGTAAAAGCACCAGTCCCAATGAAACGGACAGCGAAATGGATGTGAGTGAACTGGCGAGTGCGCAAAAAAGACTAAGTCTTGGACAACGAAAAAAGTTGGTGAAAAAATTGAAATGTAAGGACAAATAATGACTGACAATAACCCCTGTAAATCCGTTTTTTTTGTTTTTATTTTTATGATAATGGCCTTTAATTTATTTTCGATAAACGTGAATGGACTAAGGAACAAAGAAAAAAGACATGCGATTCTTTCCTTGCAGAATGACGTTTTGTGCCTGCAGGAGACCAGGTGGGATGATTCCCTGGTGGAAGACATAAAAAAAGACTTTGTGGGCCATATTTTCTGCTCCAATGGCACGTCGAGGGCGAGAGGAGTGGCGGTTTTAGTCAAAACGGGTCGGGTAACAGGGGTAAATTTGGTTTATGGAGACAAAGAAGGAAGAATAATAGTAATAGACTGTGTGTATGAAACGAAAAATATAAGAATCATAAATATATATGCACCGAATGGAGAAAAAGAAAGGAAAACATTCTTCATTGCAATAAGCAAATGGTGGGAAAGGAATTGTATAATAATCGGTGACTTTAATGTGGCGATGACACCCACCGATGTGTCAAAAAATAATGTGTTTAAGGGGGATGTGAGCAGGGGGACACTTAAAGATATAATGATAACGAAACAATGCATTGATATTTGGAGATTGCTACATCCATGGGAGAGGGTGTTCTCCAGGAGACAAATTGTACTGAATAGATTAAAACAATCTAGAATAGATTATGCGTTGGTGACATGCGAGGTAGTGAGGTGGATTAAAGAAGTTGAATATAAAACTAATATGTGGAGCGATCACGCTGGAATAGAAATCACGTTTAGAAAAGAAACGAATGTACGTAAAGGAGGGATATGGTGCTTTAATGCAAGCTTGCTGGATGATGGAATGTTTGTGAAAAGTATGGAAAGATTGTTGAATGATGTGGGATATGAGTGGAATGAGAGTGAAGATATGAATGTGTGGTGGGATAGTGTAAAAGTCAGAATTAAAAAAAAGTGTATCAATTATAGTAAAGAGAAAAAGTGGAGAGAAAATAGAAAGGAAGAGAATTTGAGAAAACAACTAAGTGAGGAAATAGCATCGCTTGACAGTGTAGATAATGTAGATGTCGAAAAATACATACATTTAAAAGAACAGTTGGGAGTGATTGAACTTAAAAAGAGTAGGGGTGCAGCCATTAGGAGTAAAATACAATATATGTATGAGGGGGAGAGGAGTACAGCCTTTTTTTTAGGTCTGGAAAAACAAAAACAAAAAAGAACAGAAATAAACGAATTATTAAATGAAGCAGGTAAAAGTGTGACAGATAAGAAGGGAATTTTAGAAATAGTAAAGGGCTATTATGAAAGCCTGTTTTCGAGACAGGAGTGTGATAGCGTGAGTGTGAACAGAGCTTTGGGTGCCTTAAAGAAAAAAATAAGCGAGGACGATAAAATGTGGTGTGATTGTGAGTTTACAGAGGGAGAAATCAGAAGTGCTTTAGAGGGGTTAAACAAAAACAAAAGTCCTGGGAGCGATGGCCTAACTGCGGAATTCTACCAAGCTTTCAAAGAGCAGCTGGTGCCCTTGGTGAACAAATTGAGTAAATATATGGAAAAAGTGAAACATATACCAAAAAGTTTAGGGGAAGGGGTGGTTACTATTTTTTACAAAAACAAGGGGGACAATAAAAATCTGGACAACTACAGATCAACCACCAATCAGCCTACTCAACACAGACTACAAAATCATAGCGAAAACAATAGCCAATAGAATCAGGGAGGTAATAGGAACAATCATAGAACAAACACAATCATACAGTATACCAAACAGAGACATAGCAGACTCAATCATTTCAATAAAACAGACGGTCAGGGATATGGAAGGGGAGGGGGGAATATGGCTAGGGATTGATTTAAATAAAGCTTTTGACAGAGTAGATCACGGGTTCATGGGGAAGGTGTTAGAGAAGTTTGGATTCGGGGAGAGAATGAGAGAATGGATAAATATGTTGTATACAGGAGCGGAAAGCAAGATAAAATGTAACGGGGAACTAACTGATTCTTTTAAAATATCAAGGTCAGTGAGACAAGGATGTCCGATGTCAGCGCTGTTGTACAGCTTGGTAGCAGAGCCGCTGGCAGCACTGATATCGGAAGACGTAAACATAAAAGGTATAGGTAAGGAAAACGTAAAAATAATACAGTATGCAGATGACGTGAATATAATGGTAAAAGGAGAGGAGGATATAGAATTGATATTAAAACATGTACAAACTTATGAAAGAGCATCTGGGGCAAAAGTAAATGAAAATAAGTCAGAAATTATGTTACTAGGTAAGGAATCCAATCTAGTTAATAAGTGGGGATTTAAAACGGTGTGTGAGAGAAGAAAAGTGTTGGGAGTGAATATGGGGAAAAATGAGAATGAATGTGATGATGTAACATGGAAAGAGGTGGTGGGTAAAATTAAAAAAACATTGAATTTGTGGAAAGCGAGGGGTCTATTGTTGAGAGGAAGGGTAGCCGTAACAAATGCTCTCGTGTTGTCCAAAGTGAATCATGCGCTGAGTACTTGTACGCTTCCGGAGTGGGCCTTTAAGGAGATTTCAAAGACCATTAGGGACTTTATTTGGAAAAACAAAGCAGCGAGTATAGCTCACAAAACAATAATAGGGGCTAAAGATCAGGGGGGGCTAGCT
>NW_026870147.1:127500-132500 GCF_963584025.1 Labrus mixtus
GACGCTGTAAGCTTTTTTTATTTTTTTGATCATATGTTTTTTTTTTATCATAGAGAGACATATTCACATGTCCAAAAATTCAGCCAGAATCAAGGGCATGACATCTTTAAAAGGCCCCTGTCTGCAGACAATAATGGCTTACAGCCATACCACCCTGAACACGCCCGATCTCGTTCAATCTCAGAAGCTAAGCAGGGTCGGGCCTGGTTAGTACTTGGATGGGAGACAGCCTGGGAATACCAGGTGCTGTAAGCTTTTTCATTTTTTTGATCATGTTTTTTTTTATCATATAGAGACATATTCACATGTCCAAAAATTCAGCCAGAATCAAGGGCATGACATCTTTAAAAGGCCCCTGTCTGCTCAAAATAATGGCTTACAGCCATACCACCCTGAACACGCCCGATCTCGTCCGATCTCGGAAGCTAAGCAGGGTCGGGCCTGGTTAGTACTTGGATGGGAGACCGCCTGGGAATACCAGGTGCTGTAAGCTTTTTCATTTTTTTTGATCATATGTTTTTTTTATCATATAGAGACATATTCACATGTCCAAAAATTCAGCCAGAATCAAGGGCATGACATCTTTAAAAGGCCCCTCTCTGCACACAATAATGGCTTACGGCCATACCACCCTGAACACGCCTGATCTCGTCCGATCTCTGAAGCTAAGCAGGGTAGTGCCTGGTTAGTACTTGGATGGGAGACCGCCTGTGGAATACCAGATGCTGTAAGCTGTTTAATTTTTTTGATCATGTGTTTTTTTTTTATCATAGAGAGACATATTCACATGTTCAAAAATTCAGCCAGAATCAAGGGCATGACATCTTTAAAAGGCCCCTTTCTGCACACAATAATGGCTTACGGCCATACCACCCTGAACACGCCCCTTTTGCTGTCAGAGTTTGTGTGGTGCTGAAGGAGAGCTGACGTGTCAGTACTGAGCAGGACAGCTGGACTAATTTGTTTGTTTTTTGGATGCGCTTTGGATTTATTTAAATACCTCAGATTGTGAGTGAATGTCCCCCAGCAGTCACTGACTGTTAGGGGGATCGTTTTTCTTTTCACCTTTTTTTCCTGTTTTTTTTTCCACAATTTTGTGAAGAATTTTTGTTTTTTGTGAATGTTTGCTCGTATGTCGCGAGCAAACTCACACGGACGGATCACAAAGATGACAGGACCACGGACTGGAGAGATGGAAAAAGGAAAAGAGAACGGACAACAACGTGAACAAACAAACATGGCACTGAAACAAAGGAATGGATTAAACGACAACGAGAAGAACGACGGACAAAAAGGACGGATGAAAACGGCAAATGAAACAGGGAACGGAATGGATGACGGAGAGAGAGGAAGAGAGAGGAGCGGCGGGCTGATTGCTCCGCATGCAGAGAATGGGAGAGGTGGCGAGAGAGCAGAAAAAGAGGAAGCAAAAGTGTCTTTTGAGAGAAAACTAACACTAAACATTGAAATGGTGGGAGACAAAGTTCCTCTAAATCACGTCATGAGCAACATAAAAATGATCTGTGGGGGCCTGCTGGCGTGCAGAACCCTGGGACCTGAAAAACTGGAGGTGACGGTGAGCAACATTAAAGGAAAGGAAAGGCTGCTGGATGGATTTAAAATCGGAGAGACCAGAGTCGTGGCGAGAGAACTAAATAATGATGAGCTGGTGGTGTCTTTTTTAAACCTGCCAGCGTATATCACAGATGAAGAAATAGTTTGGAAGCTGACGGGATGGGGAGTGAAACCGACATCACCAATAAAACGCAGAATGTGGCCTGGAACAATGATAGCTGACGGAACGGGGTTTGTCCGGGTCAGATTTAATGACCAGGTACAGTCACTCCCTTACTCCACAAAGTTTAACACTGTGATGGGGAACGAATACTTTAGAGTAATACATGATAGACAACAAAAAGTGTGCAGGATGTGCATCCAGCCGGGACACATCCTGAGAGAGTGTCCAGAATTTATGTGCCACAACTGTGGGGTGCAGGGACACTTTGCGCGAGAGTGCAGCGCGAACAGCACAAAATGCACAAACTGTAAAAAAAGAGAAAATGAATGTGAGTGTGAGAACGGAGAGGAAAGCAAGAACGAGGTGGAGGAGGTGTACGAGGATGAAGACGAGGCGGAGGAGGTGTACGAGGAGGAGGCGGAGGAGAAGGAGGTGATCGGAGCAAGCAGGAAGGAGATCAGAGAAGACGAGAACAGTGACGGAGAAATGGAGCAGAGCGGAGAGAGCGGAGGAGAACGGGCGTCAGAGTGCGAGCTGGAGACGCCGGAGCTGGCTGGAGAGGGAGGACAGCAGAAGCAGCGAAAAACGAGCGAGAGAGGGAAAAAAGGAGACGGAAGGGACGTGGCAGAAGACCCGGGGGTAAGCATGAGCACAGAGGGGAGGGAGATGCCTGAGAGTGGTGTTGGACAGGCGGGAGGGAGAAAAATCACGCTAAATAATACGGGTAAAAGCACCAGTCCCAATGAAACGGACAGCGAAATGGATGTGAGTGAACTGGCGAGTGCGCAAAAAAGACTAAGTCTTGGACAACGAAAAAAGTTGGTGAAAAAATTGAAATGTAAGGACAAATAATGACTGACAATAACCCCTGTAAATCCGTTTTTTTTGTTTTTATTTTTATGATAATGGCCTTTAATTTATTTTCGATAAACGTGAATGGACTAAGGAACAAAGAAAAAAGACATGCGATTCTTTCCTTGCAGAATGACGTTTTGTGCCTGCAGGAGACCAGGTGGGATGATTCCCTGGTGGAAGACATAAAAAAAGACTTTGTGGGCCATATTTTCTGCTCCAATGGCACGTCGAGGGCGAGAGGAGTGGCGGTTTTAGTCAAAACGGGTCGGGTAACAGGGGTAAATTTGGTTTATGGAGACAAAGAAGGAAGAATAATAGTAATAGACTGTGTGTATGAAACGAAAAATATAAGAATCATAAATATATATGCACCGAATGGAGAAAAAGAAAGGAAAACATTCTTCATTGCAATAAGCAAATGGTGGGAAAGGAATTGTATAATAATCGGTGACTTTAATGTGGCGATGACACCCACCGATGTGTCAAAAAATAATGTGTTTAAGGGGGATGTGAGCAGGGGGACACTTAAAGATATAATGATAACGAAACAATGCATTGATATTTGGAGATTGCTACATCCATGGGAGAGGGTGTTCTCCAGGAGACAAATTGTACTGAATAGATTAAAACAATCTAGAATAGATTATGCTTTGGTGACATGCGAGGTAGTGAGGTGGATTAAAGAAGTTGAATATAAAACTAATATGTGGAGCGATCACGCTGGAATAGAAATCACGTTTAGAAAAGAAACGAATGTACGTAAAGGAGGGATATGGTGCTTTAATGCAAGCTTGCTGGATGATGGAATGTTTGTGAAAAGTATGGAAAGATTGTTGAATGATGTGGGATATGAGTGGAATGAGAGTGAAGATATGAATGTGTGGTGGGATAGTGTAAAAGTCAGAATTAAAAAAAAGTGTATCAATTATAGTAAAGAGAAAAAGTGGAGAGAAAATAGAAAGGAAGAGAATTTGAGAAAACAACTAAGTGAGGAAATAGCATCGCTTGACAGTGTAGATAATGTAGATGTCGAAAAATACATACATTTAAAAGAACAGTTGGGAGTGATTGAACTTAAAAAGAGTAGGGGTGCAGCCATTAGGAGTAAAATACAATATATGTATGAGGGGGAGAGGAGTACAGCCTTTTTTTTAGGTCTGGAAAAACAAAAACAAAAAAGAACAGAAATAAACGAATTATTAAATGAAGCAGGTAAAAGTGTGACAGATAAAAAGGGAATTTTAGAAATAGTAAAGGGCTATTATGAAAGCCTGTTTTCGAGACAGGAGTGTGATAGCGTGAGTGTGAACAGAGCTTTGGGTGCCTTAAAGAAAAAACTAAGCGAGGACGATAAAATGTGGTGTGATTGTGAGTTTACAGAGGGAGAAATCAGAAGTGCTTTAGAGGGGTTAAACAAAAACAAAAGTCCTGGGAGCGATGGCCTAACTGCGGAATTCTACCAAGCTTTCAAAGAGCAGCTGGTGCCCTTGGTGAACAAATTGAGTAAATATATGGAAAAAGTGAAACATATACCAAAAAGTTTAGGGGAAGGGGTGGTTACTATTTTTTACAAAAACAAGGGGGACAATAAAAATCTGGACAACTACAGACCAATCAGCCTACTCAACACAGACTACAAAATCATAGCGAAAACAATAGCCAATAGAATCAGGGAGGTAATAGGAACAATCATAGAACAAACACAATCATACAGTATACCAAACAGAGACATAGCAGACTCAATCATTTCAATAAAACAGACGGTCAGGGATATGGAAGGGGAGGGGGGAATATGGCTAGGGATTGATTTAAATAAAGCTTTTGACAGAGTAGATCACGGGTTCATGGGGAAGGTGTTAGAGAAGTTTGGATTCGGAGAGAGAATGAGAGAATGGATAAATATGTTGTATACAGGAGCGGAAAGCAAGATAAAATGTAACGGGGAACTAACTGATTCTTTTAAAATATCAAGGTCAGTGAGACAAGGATGTCCGATGTCAGCGCTGTTGTACAGCTTGGTAGCAGAGCCGCTGGCAGCACTGATATCGGAAGACGTAAACATAAAAGGTATAGGTAAGGAAAACGTAAAAATAATACAGTATGCAGATGACGTGAATATAATGGTAAAAGGAGAGGAGGATATAGAATTAATATTAAAACATGTACAAACTTATGAAAGAGCATCTGGGGCAAAAGTAAATGAAAATAAGTCAGAAATTATGTTACTAGGTAAGGAATCCAATCTAGTTAATAAGTGGGGATTTAAAACGGTGTGTGAGAGAAGAAAAGTGTTGGGAGTGAATATGGGGAAAAATGAGAATGAATGTGATGATATAACATGGAAAGAGGTGGTGGGTAAAATTAAAAAAACATTGAATTTGTGGAAAGCGAGGGGTCTATTGTTGAG
>NW_026870147.1:142500-177500 GCF_963584025.1 Labrus mixtus
GGATGGGAGACCGCCTGGGAATACCAGGTGCTGTAAGCTTTTTCATTTTTTTGATCATATGTTTTTTTTAATCATATAGAGACATATTAACATGTCCAAAAATTCAGCCAGAATCAAGGGCATGAAATCTTTAAAAGGCCCCTTTCTGCACACAATAATGGCTTACGGCCATACCACCCTGAACATGCCCGATCTCGTCCGATCTCGGAAGCTATGCATGGTCGGGCCTGGTTTGTACTTGGATGGGAGAGCGCCTGGGAACACCAGGTGCTGTAAGGTTTTTCATTTTTTTTGATCATATGTTTTTTTTTATCATATAGAGACATATTCACATATCCAAGAATTCAGCCAGAATCAAGGGCATGACATCTTTAAAAGGACCCTTTCTGCACACAATAATGGCTTATGGCCAAACCACCCCGATCTCGTCCGATCTCGTAAGCTATGCAGGGTCGGGCCTGGTTAGTACTTGGATGGGAGACCGCCTGGGAATACCAGGTGCTGTAAGCTTTTTCATTTTTTTGATCATATTTTTTTTTTTTATCATATAGAGACATATTCACATGTCCAAAAATTCAGCCAGAATCAAGGGCATGACATCTTCAAAAGGCCCCTGTCTGCACACAATAATGGCTTACGGCCATACCACCCTGAACACGCCCGATCTCGTCCGATCTCGGAAGCTAAGCAGGGTCGGGCCTGGTTAGTACTTGGATGGGAGACCGCCTGTGGAATACCAGATGCTGTAAGCCTTTTTCATTTTTTTGATCATATGTTTTTTTTTTATCATAGAGAGACATATTCACATGTCCAAAAATTCAGCCAGAATCAAGGGAATGACATCTTTAAAAGGCCCCTGTCTGCACACAATAATGGCTTACGGCCATACCACCCTGAACACGCCCCTTTTGCTGTCATTGTTTGTGTGGTGCTGAAGGAGAGCTGACGTGTCAGTACTGAGCAGGACAGCTGGACTAATTTGTTTGTTTTTTGGATGCGCTTTGGATTTATTTAAATACCTCAGATTGTGAGTGAATGTCCCCCAGCAGTCACTGACTGTTAGGGGGATCGTTTTTCTTTTCACCTTTTTTCCTGTTTTTTTTCCACAAGTTTGTGAAGAATTTTTGTTTTTTGTGAATGTTTGCTCGTATGTCGCGAGCAAACTCACACGGACGGATCACAAAGATGACAGGACCACGGACTGGAGAGATGGAAAAAGGAAAGGAGAACGGACAACAACGTGAACAAACAAACATGGCACTGAAACAAAGGAATGGATTAAACGACAACGAGAAGAACGACGGACAAAAAGGACGGATGAAAACGGCAAATGAAACAGGGAACGGAATGGATGACGGAGAGAGAGGAAGAGAGAGGAGCGGCGGGCTGATTGCTCCGCATGCAGAGAATGGGAGAGGTGGCGAGAGAGCAGAAAAAGAGGAAGCAAAAGTGTCTTTTGAGAGAAAACTAACACTAAACATTGAAATGGTGGGAGACAAAGTTCCTCTAAATCACGTCATGAGCAACATAAAAATGATCTGTGGGGGCCTGCTGGCGTGCAGAACCCTGGGAC
This sequence comes from Labrus mixtus, assembly GCF_963584025.1. Lineage (NCBI taxonomy): Eukaryota > Metazoa > Chordata > Actinopteri > Labriformes > Labridae > Labrus > Labrus mixtus. Next base: position 144,074 of record NW_026870147.1, read on the forward strand.
CTGAAAAACTGGAGGTGACGGTGAGCAACATTAAAGGAAAGGAAAGGCTGCTGGATGGATTTAAGATCGGAGAGACCAGAGTCGTGGCGAGAAAACTAAATAATGATGAGCTGGTGGTGTCTTTTTTAAACCTGCCAGCGTATATCACAGATGAAGAAATAGTTTGGAAGCTGACGGGATGGGGAGTGAAACCGACATCACCAATAAAACGCAGAATGTGGCCTGGAACAATGATAGCTGACGGAACAAGGTTTGTCCGGGTCAGATTTAATGACCAGGTACAGTCACTCCCTTACTCCACAAAGTTTAACACTGTGATGGGGAACGAATACTTTAGAGTAATACATGATAGACAACAAAAAGTGTGCAGGATGTGCATCCAGCCGGGACACATCCTGAGAGAGTGTCCAGAATTTATGTGCCACAACTGTGGGGTGCAGGGACACTTTGCGCGTGAGTGCAGCGCGAACAGCACAAAATGCACAAACTGTAAAAAAAGAGAAAATGAATGTGAGTGTGAGAACGGAGAGGAAAGCAAGAACGAGGTGGAGGAGGTGTACGAGGATGAAGACGAGGCGGAGGAGGTGTACGAGGAGGAGGCGGAGGAGAAGGAGGTGATCGGAGCAAGCAGGAAGGAGATCAGAGAAGACGAGAACAGTGACGGAGAAATGGAGCAGAGCGGAGAGAGCGGAGGAGAACGGGCGTCAGAGTGCGAGCTGGAGACGCCGGAGCTGGCTGGAGAGGGAGGACAGCAGAAGCAGCGAAAAACGAGCGAGAGAGGGAAAAAAGGAGACGGAAGGGACGTGGCAGAAGACCCGGGGGTAAGCATGAGCACAGAGGGGAGGGAGATGCCTGAGAGTGGTGTTGGACAGGCGGGAGGGAGAAAAATCACGCTAAATAATACGGGTAAAAGCACCAGTCCCAATGAAACGGACAGCGAAATGGATGTGGGTGAACTGGCGAGTGCGCAAAAAAGACTAAGTCTTGGACAACGAAAAAAGTTGGTGAAAAAATTGAAATGTAAGGACAAATAATGACTGACAATAACCCCTGTAAATCCTTTTTTTTTGTTTTTATTTTTATGATAATGGCCTTTAATTTATTTTCGATTAACGTGAATGGACTAAGGAACAAAGAAAAAAGACATTCGATTCTTTCCTTGCAGAATGACGTTTTGTGCCTGCAGGAGACCAGGTGGGATGATTCCCTGGTGGAAGACACAAAAAAAGACTTTGTGGGCCATATTTTCTGCTCCAATGGCACGTCGAGGGCGAGAGGAGTGGCGGTTTTAGTCAAAACGGGTCGGGTAACAGGGGTAAATTTGGTTTATGGAGACAAAGAAGGAAGAATAATAGTAATAGACTGTGTGTATGAAACGAAAAATATAAGAATCATAAATATATATGCACCGAATGGAGAAAAAGAAAGGAAAACGTTCTTTATTGCAATAAGCAAATGGTGGGAAAGGAATTGTATAATAATCGGTGACTTTAATGTGGCGATGACACCCACCGATGTGTCAAAAAATAATGTGTTTAAGGGGGATGTGAGCAGGGGGACACTTAAAGATATAATGATAACGAAACAATGCATTGATATTTGGAGATTGCTACATCCATGGGAGAGGGTGTTCTCCAGGAGACAAATTGTACTTAATAGATTAAAACAATCTAGAATAGATTATGCTTTGGTGACATGCGAGGTAGTGAGGTGGATTAAAGAAGTTGAATATAAAACTAATATGTGGAGCGATCACGCTGGAATAGAAATCACGTTTAGAAAAGAAACGAATGTACGTAAAGGAGGGATATGGTGCTTTAATGCAAGCTTGCTGGATGATGGAATGTTTGTGAAAAGTATGGAAAGATTGTTGAATGATGTGGGATATGAGTGGAATGAGAGTGAAGATATGAATGTGTGGTGGGATAGTGTAAAAGTCAGAATTAAAAAAAAGTGTATCAATTATAGTAAAGAGAAAAAGTGGAGAGAAAATAGAAAGGAAGAGAATTTGAGAAAACAACTAAGTGAGGAAATAGCATCGCTTGACAGTGTAGATAATGTAGATGTCGAAAAATACATACATTTAAAAGAACAGTTGGGAGTGATTGAACTTAAAAAGAGTAGGGGTGTAGCCATTAGGAGTAAAATACAATATATGTATGAGGGGGAGAGGAGTACAGCCTTTTTTTTAGGTCTGGAAAAACAAAAAACATAAAAGAACAGAAATAAACGAATTATTAAATGAAGCAGGTAAAAGTGTGACAGATAAAAAGGGAATTTTAGAAATAGTAAAGGGCTATTATGAAAGCCTGTTTTCGAGACAGGAGTGTGATAGCGTGAGTGTGAGCAGAGCTTTGGGTGCCTTAAAGAAAAAACTAAGCGAGGACGATAAAATGTGGTGTGATTGTGAGTTTACAGAGGGAGAAATCAGAAGTGCTTTAGAGGGGTTAAACAAAAACAAAAGTCCTGGGAGCGATGGCCTAACTGCGGAATTCTACCAAGCTTTCAAAGAGCAGCTGGTGCCCTTGGTGAACAAATTGAGTAAATATATGGAAAAAGTGAAACATATACCAAAAAGTTTAGGGGAAGGGGTGGTTACTATTTTTTACAAAAACAAGGGGGACAATAAAAATCTGGACAACTACAGACCAATCAGCCTACTCAACACAGACTACAAAATCATAGCGAAAACAATAGCCAATAGAATCAGGGAGGTAATAGGAACAATCATAGAACAAACACAATCATACAGTATACCAAACAGAGACATAGCAGACTCAATCATTTCAATAAAACAGACGGTCAGGGATATGGAAGGGGAGGGGGGAATATGGCTAGGGATTGATTTAAATAAAGCTTTTGACAGAGTAGATCACGGGTTCATGGGGAAGGTGTTAGAGAAGTTTGGATTCGGGGAGAGAATGAGAGAATGGATAAATATGTTGTATACAGGAGCGGAAAGCAAGATAAAATGTAACGGGGAACTAACTGATTCTTTTAAAATATCAAGGTCAGTGAGACAAGGATGTCCGATGTCAGCGCTGTTGTACAGCTTGGTAGCAGAGCCGCTGGCAGCACTGATATCGGAAGACGTAAACATAAAAGGTATAGGTAAGGAAAACGTAAAAATAATACAGTATGCAGATGACGTGAATATAATGGTAAAAGGAGAGGAGGATATAGAATTGATATTAAAACATGTACAAACTTATGAAAGAGCATCTGGGGCAAAAGTAAATGAAAATAAGTCAGAAATTATGTTACTAGGTAAGGAATCCAATCTAGTTAATAAGTGGGGATTTAAAACGGTGTGTGAGAGAAGAAAAGTGTTGGGAGTGAATATGGGGAAAAATGAGAATGAATGTGATGATGTAACATGGAAAGAGGTGGTGGGTAAAATTAAAAAAACATTGAATTTGTGGAAAGCGAGGGGTCTATTGTTGAGAGGAAGGGTAGCCGTAACAAATGCTCTCGTGTTGTCCAAAGTGAATCATGCGCTGAGTACTTGTACGCTTCCGGACTGGGCCTTTAAGGAGATTTCAAAGACCATTAGGGACTTTATTTGGAAAAACAAAGCAGCGAGTATAGCTCACAAAACAATAATAGGGGCTAAAGATCAGGGGGGGCTAGCTTTGATTGATTTACTTACAAAAAAAGTAGCACTAAGAGTCAAATTGATAGGCAAATTTATGGACCAGAACCGGAACGTAGTTTGGAAAAACCACTTCAAACAATATCTGTGCAGTTTTGGACTCTACAACGAGGACAACCTGTACCAGATCAATAACCCGGATTCATTTAAACACTTGCCACGGTTTTTCCAGGAAGTACTCAGTGCGTGGTATCAGGTTTCATCCTGGACTGTACCAGAGTGCGGAACGAGAGGGTCAGTGCTACGACTGCCCTTCCTCTCGAGCCCGTATTTTAAAAATGGGGAGAGGGTAATTAAGTGTGAAGCTATGTCGAAAGCGGGATATATTAGAATAAGGGATTTACTGAACTGTGGGGGGGATTTTGATTTACAAATGGTGGTGAGGGGTTTAAAAAATAAAGGGTGTGTGTGCAGAAAGGATGTGATTGAGAGAGTGTTTGCAAATGTAAAATTGTCTTTGTCGAGCGAATGGGAAAAATTAATCAAAGAGAAGGAGGGAGTGATGCAGGACGATGTGGGGGGGGATCTCCCTGTGCCTAGGGGAGAAGAAACACAACATTACAGATGTCACTACAAAAATTTGGTATAGGTGCGCAATCACACATAGAATACAGAAACCCACATCCGAAGTAAAATGGACAGACACATACCCGGACATAACAAGCAACATGATATGGAAGAACATTAACATTCCGCATACACCACATGCAATATTTGACCTAGATTTCAAACTGAGGCACAGGAGGATCTTCACCTGCATCGTCCTGCATCAGATCCATAAGGAGAGGTATGAAAGAAAGTGTTGTGTATGTGAAAGTACGGATGAGGATTTAATACATTTGTTTGTTACGTGTGGGGAATTGGTTTATTTTTGGGGAAAAATGAGAGAAATGTTGGGGAAATGCAGTAAGAATGAGTGTTGGAATGAAAGGGGGTGGGAATTGTCGGTGTTGTTGGGGGTGGGAACAAAACAAAAAAATCACAATGTAATGAATATAATTTTGGCTTTTGCAAGAAAAGCGGTTTTTAACAGAAGGAATTATGCACTGTATGAAAGTAAGAAAATGAATGTGTGGAGAATGTTTGTGAATGAATGGAAAGCACATCTTAAATTGTTGTACATAGCGAATGAGAGTGAGTTTGTGAGAATGTTTGTGGAAGGTGCGAATGTGTGTAGAGTAAATGAGGAGGGAATTATGTGGGATGTCTAAATTATTTTGTTTTTGTTTTTTTGGTACGAGGGCTTCTTTTTTGGTCATGGGGAAAATGGGTGATTTGATTTTCTCAGTGGTTTTTTGAGAATACTGTGGGGTTTTTGTATGTTTATGTGGTTTGTTTTCAGAGGGGTGTTTGCTTTGGGGGAGGGACTCAGAAGAGTTGTCATGAGTTGGGGGTATCAGGGGTGGTTTGATTTTTTTTTTTCTGATGCTATGTTTTTAATGTTTTTAGGGTGCCGTTTGCGTCAGAGGGGAGGTTTAATTTAGAGGGTGTATGTATTTTAATAGCATTTGTTGTAAATGATGTGAAAGAATTATAAATGTTTTTGTAATTTTGATAATAAAAGATAAAAAAAAAAAAACACGCCCGATCTTGTCCGATCTCGGAAGCTAAGCAGGGTCGGGCCTGGTTAGTACTTGGATGGGAGACCACCTGGGAATACCAGGTGCTGTAAGCTTTTTCATTTTTTTTGATCATGTGTTTTTTTTATCATATAGAGACATATTCACATGTCCAAAGATTCAGCCAGAATCAAGGGCATGACATCTTTAAAAGGCCCCTTTCTGCACACAGTAATGGCTTACGGCCATACCACCCTTAACACGCCCGATCTCGTCCGATCTCGGAAGCTAAGCAGGGTCGGGCCTGGTTAGTACTTGAATGGGAGACCGCCTGGGAATACCAGATGCTGTAAGCTTTTTTATTTTTTTGATCATATGTTTTTTTTATCATAGAGAGACATATTCACATGTCCACAAATTCAGCCAGAATCAAGGGCATGACATCTTTAAAAGGCCCCTGTCTGCACACAATAATGGCTTACGACCATACCACCCTGAACACGCCCGATCTCGTCCGATCTCGGAAGCTAAGCAGGGTCGGGCCTGGATAGTACTTTGATGGGAGACCACCTGGGAATACCAGGTGCTGTAAGCGTTTTCATTTTTTTGATCATATGTTTTTTTTTATCATATAGAGACATATTCACATGTCCAAAAATTCAGCCAGAATCAAGGGCATGACATCTTTAAAAGGCCCCTGTCTGCACACAATAATGGCTTACGACCATACCACCCTGAACACGCCCGATCTCGTCCGATCTCGGAAGCTAAGCAGGGTCGGGCCTGGATAGTACTTTGATGGGAGACCACCTGGGAATACCAGGTGCTGTAAGCGTTTTCATTTTTTTGATCATATGTTTTTTTTTATCATATAGAGACATATTCACATGTCCAAAAATTCAGCCAGAATCAAGGGCATGACATCTTTAAAAGGCCCCTGTCTGCACACAATAATGGCTTATGGCCATACCACCCTGAACACGCCTGATCTCGTCCGATCTCGGAAGCTAAGCAGGGTAGGGCCTGGTTAGTATTTGGATGGGAGACCGCCTGGGAATACCAGGTGCTGTAAGCTTTTTCATTTTTTTGATCATATGTTTTTTTTTTATCATATAGAGACATATTCACATGTCCAAAAATTCAGCCAGAATCAAGGGCATGACATCTTTAAAAGGCCCCTTTCTGCACACAATAATGGCTTACGGCCATACCACCCTGAACACGCCCGATCTCGTCCGATCTCGGAAGCTAAGCAGGGTCGGGCCTGGTTGGTACTTGGATGGGAGACCGCCTGGGAATACCAGGTGCTGTAAGTTTTTTCATTTTTTTGATCATATGTTTTTTTTTTTATCATATAGAGACATATTCACATGTCCAAAAATTCAGCCAGAATCAAGGGCATGACATCTTTAAAAGGCCCCTTTCTGCATACAATAATGGCTTACGGCCATACCACCCTGAACACGCCCGATCTCGTCTGATCTCGGAAGCTAAGCAGGGTCGGGCCTGGTTAGTACTTGGATGGGAGACCGCCTGGGAATACCAGGTGCTGTAAGCTTTTTAATTTTTTTTGATCATATGTTTTTTTTATCATATAGAGACATATTCAAATGTCCAAAAATTCTGCCAGAATCAAGGGCATGACATCTTTAAAAGGCCCCTGTCTGCACACAATAATGGCTTACGGCCATACCACCCTGAACACGCCCGATCTCGGAAGCTAAGCAAGGTCAGGCCTGGTTAGTACTTGGATGGGAGACCGCCTAGGAATACCAGGTGCTGTAAGCTTTTTCATTTTTTTGATCATGTGTTTTTTTTTTATCATAGAGAGACATATTCACATGTCCAACAATTCAGCCAGAATCAAGGGAATGACATCTTTAAGGCCCATTTCTGCACACAATAATGGCTTACGGACATACCACCCTGAACTCGTCAGATCTCGGAAGCTAAGCAGGGTCGGGCCTGGTTAGTACTTAGATGGGAGACCACCTGGGAATACCAGGTGCTGTAAGCTTTTTCATTTTTTTGATCATATGTTTTTTTTTATCATATAGAGACATATTCACATGTCCAAAAATTCAGCCAGAATCAAGGGCATGACATCTTTAAAAGGCCCCTTTCTGCACACAATAATGGCTTACGGCCATACCACCCTGAACACGCCTGATCTCGTCTGATCTCGGAAACTAAGCAGGGTCGGGCCTGGTTAATACTTGGATGGGAGACCGCCTGGGAATACCAGGTGCTGTAAGCTTTTTAATTTTTTTTGATCATATGATTTTTTTTTATCATAGAGAGACATATTCACATGTCCAAAAATTCAGCCAGAATCAAGGGCATGACATCTTTAAAAGGCCCCTTTCTGCACACAATAACAGCTTACGGCCATACCACCCTTAACACGCCCGATCTCGTCCGATCTCGGAAACTAAGTAGGGTCGTGCCTGGTTAGTACTTGGATGGGAGACCGCTTGGGAATACCAGATGCTGTAAGCTTTTTCATTTTTTTGATCATATGTTTTTTTTTTTATCATATAGAGACATATTCACATGTCCAAAAATTCAGCCAGAATCAAGGGCATGACATCTTTAAAAGGCCCCTTTCTGCATACAATAATGGCTTACGGCCATACCACCCTGAACACGCCCGATCTCGTCTGATCTCGGAAGCTAAGCAGGGTCGGGCCTGGTTAGTACTTGGATGGGAGACCGCCTGGGAATACCAGGTGCTGTAAGCTTTTTAATTTTTTTTGATCATATGTTTTTTTTATCATATAGAGACATATTCAAATGTCCAAAAATTCTGCCAGAATCAAGGGCATGACATCTTTAAAAGGCCCCTGTCTGCACACAATAATGGCTTACGGCCATACCACCCTGAACACGCCCGATCTCGGAAGCTAAGCAAGGTCAGTCCTGGTTAGTACTTGGATGGGAGACCGCCTAGGAATACCAGGTGCTGTAAGCTTTTTCATTTTTTTGATCATGTGTTTTTTTTTTATCATAGAGAGACATATTCACATGTCCAACAATTCAGCCAGAATCAAGGGAATGACATCTTTAAGGCCCATTTCTGCACACAATAATGGCTTACGGACATACCACCCTGAACTCGTCAGATCTCGGAAGCTAAGCAGGGTCGGGCCTGGTTAGTACTTAGATGGGAGACCACCTGGGAATACCAGGTGCTGTAAGCTTTTTCATTTTTTTGATCATATGTTTTTTTTTATCATATAGAGACATATTCACATGTCCAAAAATTCAGCCAGAATCAAGGGCATGACATCTTTAAAAGGCCCCTTTCTGCACACAATAATGGCTTACGGCCATACCACCCTGAACACGCCTGATCTCGTCTGATCTCGGAAGCTAAGCAGGGTCGGGCCTGGTTAATACTTGGATGGGAGACCGCCTGGGAATACCAGGTGCTGTAAGCTTTTTAATTTTTTTTGATCATATGATTTTTTTTTATCATAGAGAGACATATTCACATGTCCAAAAATTCAGCCAGAATCAAGGGCATGACATCTTTAAAAGGCCCCTTTCTGCACACAATAACAGCTTACGGCCATACCACCCTTAACACGCCCGATCTCGTCCGATCTCGGAAACTAAGTAGGGTCGTGCCTGGTTAGTACTTGGATGGGAGACCGCCTGGGAATACCAGATGCTGTAAGCTTTTTCATTTTTTTGATCATATGTTTTTTTGGTTTTATCATATAGAGACATATTCACATGTCCAAAAATTTAGCCAGAATCAAGGGCATGACATCTTTAAAAGGCCCCTTTCTGCACACAATAATGGCTTACGGCCATACCACCCTGAACACGCCCGATCTCGTCCGATCTCGGAAGCTATGCAGGATCGGGCCTGGTTAGTACTTGGATGGGAGACCACCTGGGAATACCAGGTGCTGTAAGCTTTTTCATTTTTTTGATCATATGTTTTTTTCTATCATATAGAGACATATTCACATGTCCAAAAATTCAGCCAGAATCAAGGGCATGACATCTTTAAAAGGCCCCTTTCTGCACACAATAATGGCTTACGGCCATACCACCCTGAACACGCCCGATCTCGTCCGATCTTAGAAGCTAAGCAGGGTGGGGCCTGGTTAGTACTTGGATGGGAGACCGCCTGGGAATACCAGGTGCTGTAAGCTTTTTCATTTTGTTTGATCATATGTTTTTTTTTTATCATATAGAGACATATTCACATGTCCAAAAATTCAGCCAGAATCAAGGGCATGACATCTTTAAAAGGCCCCTTTCTGCACACAATAATGGCTTACGGCCATACCACCCTGAACACGCCCGATCACGTCCGATCTCGGAAGCTAAGCAGGGTCGGGCCTGGTTAGTACTTGGATGGGAGACCGCCTGGGAATACCAGGTGCTGTAAGCTTTTTCATTTTTTTTGATCATGTGTTTTTTTTATCATACAGAGACATATTCACATGTCCAAAAATTCAGCCAGAATCAAGGGCATGACATCTTTAAAAGGCCCCTCTCTGCACACAATAATGGCTTACGGCCATACCACCCTGAACACGCCTGATCTCATCCGATCTCGGAAGCTAAGCAGGGTAGGGCCTGGTTAGTACTTGGATGGGAGACCGCCTGGGAATACCAGGTGCTGTAAGTTTTTTCATTTTTTTGATCATATGTTTTTTTTTTATCATATAGAGACATATTCACATGTCCAAAAATTCAGCCAGAATCAAGGGCATAACATCTTTAAAAGGCCCCTGTCTGCACACAATAATGGCTTACGGCCATACCACCCTGAACACGCCCGATCTCGTCCGATCTCGGAAGCTAAGCAGGGTCGGGCCTGGTTAGTACTTGGATGGGAGACCGCCTGGGAATACCAGACGCTGTAAGCTTTTTCATTTTTTTGATCATATGTTTTTTTTTTATCATTTAGAGACATATTCACATGTCCAAAAATTTAGCCAGAATCAAGGGCATGACATCTTTAAAAGGCCCCTTTCTGCACACAATAATGGCTTACGGCCATACCACCCTGAACACGCCCGATCTCGTCCGATCTCGGAAGCTATGCAGGGTCGGGCCTGGTTAGTACTTGGATGGGAGACCGCCTAGGAATACCAGGTGCTGTAAGCTTTTTCATTTTTTTGATCATATATTTTTTTTTATCATATAGAGACATATTCACATGTCCAAAAATTCAGCCAGAATCAAGGGCATGACATCTTTAAAAGGCCCCTTTCTGCACACAATAATGGCTTACGGCCATACCACCCTGAACATGCCCGATCTCGTCTGATCTCAGAAGCTAAGCAGGGTCGGGTCTGGTTAGTACTTGGATGGGAGACCGCCTGGGAATACCAGGTGCTGTAAGCTTTTTCATTTTGTTTGATCATATGTTTTTTTTTATCATATAGAGACATATTCACATGTCCAAAAATTCAGCCAGAATCAAGGGCATGACATCTTTAAAAGGCCCCTTTCTGCACACAATAATGGCTTACGGCCATACCACCCTGAACACGCCCGATCTCGTCTGATCTCGGAAGCTAAGCAGGGTCGGGCCTGGTTAGTACTTGGATGGGAGACATCCTGGGAATACCAGGTGCTGTAAGCTTTTTCATTTTTTTTGATCATATGTTTTTTTTATCATATAGAGACATATTCACATGTCCAAAAATTCAGCCAGAATCAAGGGCAAGACATCTTTAAAAGGCCCCTCTCTGCACACAATAATGGCTTACAGCCATACCACCCTGAACACGCCTGATCTCGTCCGATCTCGGAAGCTAAGCCGGGTAGGGCCTGGTTAGTACTTGGATGGGAGACCGCCTGGGAATACCAGGTGCTGTAAGTTTTTTCATTTTTTTGATCATATGTTTTTTTTTTATCATATAGAGACATATTCACATGTCCAAAAATTCAGCCAGAATCAAGGGCATGACATCTTTAAAAGGCGCCTTTCTGCATACAATAATGGCTTACGGCCAAACCACCCTGAACACGCCCGATCTCAGAAGCTAAGCAGGGTCGGGCCTGGTTAGTACTTGGATGGGAGACCGCCTGGGAATACCAGGTGCTATAAGCTTTTTCATTTTTTTTGATCATATGTTTTTTTTATCATATAGAGACATATTCACATGTCCAAAAATTCAGCCAGAATCAAGGGCATGACATCTTTAAAAGGCCCCTGTCTGCACACAATAATGGCTTACGGCCATACTACCCTGAACACGCCCGATCTCGGAAGCTAAGCAAGGTCAGGCCTGGTTAGTACTTGGATGGGAGACCGCCTGGGAATACCAGGTGCTGTAAGCTTTTTCATTTTTTTGATCATATGTTTTTTTTTTTTCATATAGAGACATATTCACATGTCCAAAAATTCAGCCAGAATCAAGGGCATGACATCTTTAAAAGGCCCCTTTCTTCACACAATAATGACTTATGGCCATACCACCCTGAACATGCCCGATCTCGTCCGATCTCGGAAGCTAAGCAGGGTCGGGCCTGGTTAGTACTTGGATGGGAGACCGCCTGGGAATACCAGGTGCTATAAGCTTTTTCATTTTTTTGATCATATGTTTTTTTTTTTTCATATAGAGACATATTCACATGTCCAAAAATTCAGCCAGAATCAAGGGCATGACATCTTTAAAAGGCCCCTTTCTGCACACAATAATGGCTTATGGCCATACCACCCTGAACACGCCCGATCTCGTCCGATCTCGGAAGCTAAGCAGGGTCGGGCCTGGTTAGTACTTGGATGGGAGACCGCCTGGGAATACCAGGTGCTGTAAGCTTTTTCATTTTTTTGATGATATGTTTTTTTTTATCATATAGAGACATATTCACATGTCCAAAAATTCAGCCAGAATCAAGGGCATGACATCTTTAAAAGGCCCCTGTCTGCACACAATAATGGCTTACGGCCATACCACCCTGAACACGCCCGATCTCGGAAGCTAAGCAAGGTCAGGCCTGGTTAGTACTTGGATGGGAGACCGCCTGGGAATACCAGGTGCTGTAAGCTTTTTCATTTTTTTGATCATATGTTTTTTTTTTATCATATAGAGACATATTCACATGTCCAAAAATTCAGCCAGAATCAAGGGCATGACATCTTTAAAAGGCCCCTTTCTGCACACAATAACAGCTTACGGCCATACCACCCTGAACACGCCCCTTTTGCTGTCAGAGTTTGTGTGGTGCTGAAGGAGAGCTGACGTGTCAGTACTGAGCAGGACAGCTGGACTAATTTGTTTCTTTTTTGGATGCGTTTTGGATTCATTTAAATACCTCAGATTGTGAGTGAATGTCCCCCAGCAGTCACTGACTGTTAGGGGGATCGTTTTTCTTTTCACCTTTTTTTCCTGTTTTTTTTCCACAATTTTGTGAAGAATTTTTGTTTTTTTTTGAATGTTTGCTCGTATGTCGCGAGCAAACTCACACGGACGGATCACAAAGATGACAGGACCACGGACTGGAGAGATGGAAAAAGGAAAAGAGAACGGACAACAACGTGAACAAACAAACATGGCACTGAAACAAAGGAATGGATTAAACGACAACGAGAAGAACGACGGACAAAAAGGACGGATGAAAACGGCAAATGAAACAGGGAACGGAATGGATGACGGAGAGAGAGGAAGAGAGAGGAGCGGCGGGCTGATTGCTCCGCATGCAGAGAATGGGAGAGGTGGCGAGAGAGCAGAAAAAGAGGAAGCAAAAGTGTCTTTTGAGAGAAAACTAACACTAAACATTGAAATGGTGGGAGACAAAGTTCCTCTAAATCACGTCATGAGCAACATAAAAATGATCTGTGGGGGCCTGCTGGCGTGCAGAACCCTGGGACCTGAAAAACTGGAGGTGACGGTGAGCAACATTAAAGGAAAGGAAAGGCTGCTGGATGGATTTAAAATCGGAGAGACCAGAGTCGTGGCGAGAGAACTAAATAATGATGAGCTGGTGGTGTCTTTTTTAAACCTGCCAGCGTATATCACAGATGAAGAAATAGTTTGGAAGCTGACGGGATGGGGAGTGAAACCGACATCACCAATAAAACGCAGAATGTGGCCTGGAACAATGATAGCTGACGGAACGAGGTTTGTCCGGGTCAGATTTAATGACCAGGTACAGTCACTCCCTTACTCCACAAAGTTTAACACTGTGATGGGGAACGAATACTTTAGAGTAATACATGATAGACAACAAAAAGTGTGCAGGATGTGCATCCAGCCGGGACACATCCTGAGAGAGTGTCCAGAATTTATGTGCCACAACTGTGGGGTGCAGGGACACTTTGCGCGAGAGTGCAGCGCGAACAGCACAAAATGCACAAACTGTAAAAAAAGAGAAAATGAATGTGAGTGTGTGAACGGAGAGGAAAGCAAGAACGAGGTGGAGGATGTGTACGAGGATGAAGACGAGGCGGAGGAGGTGTACGAGGAGGAGGCGGAGGAGAAGGAGGTGATCGGAGCAAGCAGGAAGGAGATCAGAGAAGACGAGAACAGTGACGGAGAAATGGAGCAGAGCGGAGAGAGCGGAGGAGAACGGGCGTCAGAGTGCGAGCTGGAGACGCCGGAGCTGGCTGGAGAGGGAGGACAGCAGAAGCAGCGAAAAACGAGCGAGAGAGGGAAAAAAGGAGACGGAAGGGACGTGGCAGAAGACCCGGGGGTAAGCATGAGCACTGAGGGGAGGGAGATGCCTGAGAGTGGTGTTGGACAGGCGGGAGGGAGAAAAATCACGCTAAATAATACGGGTAAAAGCACCAGTCCCAATGAAACGGACAGCGAAATGGATGTGAGTGAACTGGCGAGTGCGCAAAAAAGACTAAGTCTTGGACAACGAAAAAAGTTGGTGAAAAAATTGAAATGTAAGGACAAATAATGACTGACAATAACCCCTGTAAATCCGTTTTTTTTGTTTTTATTTTTATGATAATGGCCTTTAATTTATTTTCGATAAACGTGAATGGACTAAGGAACAAAGAAAAAAGACATGCGATTCTTTCCTTGCAGAATGACGTTTTGTGCCTGCAGGAGACCAGGTGGGATGATTCCCTGGTGGAAGACATAAAAAAAGACTTTGTGGGCCATATTTTCTGCTCCAATGGCACGTCGAGGGCGAGAGGAGTGGCGGTTTTAGTCAAAACGGGTCGGGTAACAGGGGTAAATTTGGTTTATGGAGACAAAGAAGGAAGAATAATAGTAATAGACTGTGTGTATGAAACGAAAAATATAAGAATCATAAATATATATGCACCGAATGGAGAAAAAGAAAGGAAAACATTCTTCATTGCAATAAGCAAATGGTGGGAAAGGAATTGTATAATAATCGGTGACTTTAATGTGGCGATGACACCCACCGATGTGTCAAAAAATAATGTGTTTAAGGGGGATGTGAGCAGGGGGACACTTAAAGATATAATGATAACGAAACAATGCATTGATATTTGGAGATTGCTACATCCATGGGAGAGGGTGTTCTCCAGGAGACAAATTGTACTGAATAGATTAAAACAATCTAGAATAGATTATGCTTTGGTGACATGCGAGGTAGTGAGGTGGATTAAAGAAGTTGAATATAAAACTAATATGTGGAGCGATCACGCTGGAATAGAAATCACGTTTAGAAAAGAAACGAATGTACGTAAAGGAGGGATATGGTGCTTTAATGCAAGCTTGCTGGATGATGGAATGTTTGTGAAAAGTATGGAAAGATTGTTGAATGATGTGGGATATGAGTGGAATGAGAGTGAAGATATGAATGTGTGGTGGGATAGCGTAAAAGTCAGAATTAAAAAAAAGTGTATCAATTATAGTAAAGAGAAAAAGTGGAGAGAAAATAGAAAGGAAGAGAATTTGAGAAAACAACTAAGTGAGGAAATAGCATCGCTTGACAGTGTAGATAATGTAGATGTCGAAAAATACATACATTTAAAAGAACAGTTGGGAGTGATTGAACTTAAAAAGAGTAGGGGTGCAGCCATTAGGAGTAAAATACAATATATGTATGAGGGGGACAGGAGTACAGCCTTTTTTTTAGGTCTGGAAAAACAAAAACAAAAAAGAACAGAAATAAACGAATTATTAAATGAAGCAGGTAAAAGTGTGACAGATAAAAAGGGAATTTTAGAAATAGTAAAGGGCTATTATGAAAGCCTGTTTTCGAGACAGGAGTGTGATAGCGTGAGTGTGAACAGAGCTTTGGGTGCCTTAAAGAAAAAACTAAGCGAGGACGATAAAATGTGGTGTGATTGTGAGTTTACAGAGGGAGAAATCAGAAGTGCTTTAGAGGGGTTAAACAAAAACAAAAGTCCTGGGAGCGATGGCCTAACTGCGGAATTCTACCAAGCTTTCAAAGAGCAGCTGGTGCCCTTGGTGAACAAATTGAGTAAATATATGGAAAAAGTGAAACATATACCAAAAAGTTTAGGGGAAGGGGTGGTTACTATTTTTTACAAAAACAAGGGGGACAATAAAAATCTGGACAACTACAGACCAATCAGCCTACTCAACACAGACTACAAAATCATAGCGAAAACAATAGCCAATAGAATCAGGGAGGTAATAGGAACAATCATAGAACAAACACAATCATACAGTATACCAAACAGAGACATAGCAGACTCAATCATTTCAATAAAACAGACGGTCAGGGATATGGAAGGGGAGGGGGGAATATGGCTAGGGATTGATTTAAATAAAGCTTTTGACAGAGTAGATCACGGGTTCATGGGGAAGGTGTTAGAGAAGTTTGGATTCGGGGAGAGAATGAGAGAATGGATAAATATGTTGTATACAGGAGCGGAAAGCAAGATAAAATGTAACGGGGAACTAACTGATTCTTTTAAAATATCAAGGTCAGTGAGACAAGGATGTCCGATGTCAGCGCTGTTGTACAGCTTGGTAGCAGAGCCGCTGGCAGCACTGATATCGGAAGACGTAAACATAAAAGGTATAGGTAAGGAAAACGTAAAAATAATACAGTATGCAGATGACGTGAATATAATGGTAAAAGGAGAGGAGGATATAGAATTGATATTAAAACATGTACAAACTTATGAAAGAGCATCTGGGGCAAAAGTAAATGAAAATAAGTCAGAAATTATGTTACTAGGTAAGGAATCCAATCTAGTTAATAAGTGGGGATTTAAAACGGTGTGTGAGAGAAGAAAAGTGTTGGGAGTGAATATGGGGAAAAATGAGAATGAATGTGATGATGTAACATGGAAAGAGGTGGTGGGTAAAATTAAAAAAACATTGAATTTGTGGAAAGCGAGGGGTCTATTGTTGAGAGGAAGGGTAGCCGTAACAAATGCTCTCGTGTTGTCCAAAGTGAATCATGCGCTCAGTACTTGTACGCTTCCGGACTGGGCCTTTAAGGAGATTTCAAAGACCATTAGGGACTTTATTTGGAAAAACAAAGCAGCGAGTATAGCTCACAAAACAATAATAGGGGCTAAAGATCAGGGGGGGCTAGCTTTGATTGATTTACTTACAAAAAAAGTAGCACTAAGAGTCAAATTGATAGGCAAATTTATGGACCAGAACCGGAACGTAGTTTGGAAAAACCACTTCAAACAATATCTGTGCAGTTTTGGACTCTACAACGAGGACAACCTGTACCAGATCAATAACCCGGATTCATTTAAACACTTGCCACGGTTTTTCCAGGAAGTACTCAGTGCGTGGTATCAGGTTTCATCCTGGACTGTACCAGAGTGCGGAACGAGAGGGTCAGTGCTACGACTGCCCTTCCTCTCGAGCCCGTATTTTAAAAATGGGGAGAGGGTAATTAAGTGTGAAGCTATGTCGAAAGCGGGATATATTAGAATAAGGGATTTACTGAACTGTGGGGGGGATTTTGATTTACAAATGGTGGTGAGGGGTTTAAAAAATAAAGGGTGTGTGTGCAGAAAGGATGTGATTGAGAGAGTGTTTGCAAATGTAAAATTGTCTTTGTCGAGCGAATGGGAAAAATTAATCAAAGAGAAGGAGGGAGTGATGCGGGACGATGTGGGGGGGATCTCCCTGTGCCTAGGGGAGAAGAAACACAACATTACAGATGTCACTACAAAAATTTGGTATAGGTGCGCAATCACACATAGAATACAGAAACCCACATCCGAAGTAAAATGGACAGACACATACCCGGACATAACAAGCAACATGATATGGAAGAACATTAACATTCCGCATACACCACATGCAATATTTGACCTAGATTTCAAACTGAGGCACAGGAGGATCTTCACCTGCATCGTCCTGCATCAGATCCATAAGGAGAGGTATGAAAGAAAGTGTTGTGTATGTGAAAGTACGGATGAGGATTTAATACATTTGTTTGTTACGTGTGGGGAATTGGTTTATTTTTGGGGAAAAATAAGAGAAATGTTGGGGAAATGCAGTAAGAATGAGTGTTGGAATGAAAGGGGGTGGGAATTGTCGGTGTTGTTGGGGGTGGGAACAAAACAAAAAAATCACAATGTAATGAATATAATTTTGGCTTTTGCAAGAAAAGCGGTTTTTAACAGAAGGAATTATGCACTCTATGAAAGTAAGAAAATGAATGTGTGGAGAATGTTTGTGAATGAATGGAAAGCACATCTTAAATTGTTGTACATAGCGAATGAGAGTGAGTTTGTGAGAATGTTTGTGGAAGGTGCGAATGTGTGTAGAGTAAATGAGGAGGGAATTATGTGGGATGTCTAAATTATTTTGTTTTTGTTTTTTTGGTACGAGGGCTTCTTTTTTGGTCATGGGGAAAATGGGTGATTTGATTTGGTGGTTTTTTTTTCTCAGTGGTTTTTTGAGAATACTGTGGGGTTTTTGTATGTTTTTGTGGTTTGTTTTCAGAGGGGTGTTTGCTTTGGGGGAGGGACTCAGAAGAGTTGTCATGAGTTGGGGGTATCAGGGGTGGTTTGAGTTTTTTTTCCTGATGCTATGTTTTTATTGTTTTTAGGGTGCCGTTTGCGTCAGAGGGGAGGTTTAATTTAGAGGGTGTATGTATTTTAATAGCATTTGTTGTAAATGATGTGAAAGAATTATAAATGTTTTTGTAATTTTGATAATAAAAGATTAAAAAAAAAAAAAAAACACGCCTGATCTCGTCCGATCTCGGAAGCTAAGCAGGGTATGGCCTGGTTAGTACCTGGATGGGAGACCGCCTGGGAATACCAGGTGCTGTAAGTTTTTTCATTTTTTTGATCATATGTTTTTTTTTTATCATATAGAGACTTATTCACATGTCCAAAAATTCAGCCAGAATCAAGGGCATGACATCTTTAAAAGGCCCCTTTCTGCATACAATAATGGCTTACGGCCATACCACCCTGAACACGCCCGATCTCGTCCGATCTCGGAAGCTAAGCAGGGTCGGGCCTGGTTAGTACTTGGATGGGAGACCGCCTGGGAATACCAGGTGCTGTAAGCTTTTTCATTTTTTTTGATCATATGTTTTTTTTTATCATATAGAGACATATTCACATGTCCAAAAATTCAGCCAGAATCAAGGGCATGACATCTTTAAAAGGCCCCTTTCTGCATACAATAATGCCTTACGTCCATACCACCCTGAACTCGTCCGATCTCAGAAGCAAATCAGGGTAGGGCCTGGTTAGTAGTTGGATGGGAGACCGCCTGGGAATACCAGGTGCTGTAAGCTTTTTCATTTTTTTGATCATATGTTTTTTTTTTTATCATATAGAGACATATTCACATGTCCAAAAATTCAGCCAGAATCAAGGGCATAACATCTTTAAAAGGCCCCTGTCTGCACACAATAATGGCTTACGGCCATACCACCCTTAACACGCCCGATCTCGTCCCATCTCGGAAGCTAAGCAGGGTCGGGCCTGGTTAGTACTTGGATGGGAGACCGCCTAGGAATGCCAGGTGCTGTAAGCTTTTTCATTTTTTTGATCATATATTTTTTTTTATCATATAGAGACATATTCACATGTCCAAAAATTCAGCCAGAATCAAGGGCATGACATCTTTAAAAGGCCCCTTTCTGCACACAATAATGGCTTACGGCCATACCACCCTGAACACGCCTGATCTCGTCTGATCTCAGAAGCTAAGCAGGGTCGGGCCTGGTTAGTACTTGGATGGGAGACCGCCTGGGAATACCAGGTGCTGTAAGTTTTTTCATTTTTTTGATCATATGTTTTTTTTTTATCATATAGAGACATATTCACATGTCCAAAAATTCAGCCAGAATCAAGGGCATGACATCTTTAAAAGGCCCCTGTCTGCACACAATAATGGCTTACGGCCATACCACCCTGAACACGCCCGATCTCGGAAGCTAAGCAAGGTCAGGCCTGGTTAGTACTTGGATGGGAGACCGCCTGGGAATACCAGGTGCTGTAAGCTTTTTCATTTTTTTGATCATATGTTTTTTTTTTTTCATATAGAGACATATTCACATGTCCAAAAATTCAGCCAGAATCAAGGGCATGACATCTTTAAAAGGCCCCTTTCTGCACACAATAATGACTTATGGCCATACCACCCTGAACACGCCCGATCTCGTCCGATCTCGGAAGCTAAGCAGGGTCGGGCCTGGTTAGTACTTGGATGGGAGACCGCCTGGGAATACCAGGTGCTATAAGCTTTTTCATTTTTTTGATCATATGTTTTTTTTTTTTCATATAGAGACATATTCACATGTCCAAAAATTCAGCCAGAATCAAGGGCATGACATCTTTAAAAGGCCCCTTTCTGCACACAATAATGGCTTATGGCCATACCACCCTGAACACGCCCGATCTCGTCCGATCTCGGAAGCTAAGCAGGGTCGGGCCTGGTTAGTACTTGGGTGGGAGACCACCTGGGAATACCAGGTGCTGTAAGCTTTTTCATTTTTTTGATGATATGTTTTTTTTTATCATATAGAGACATATTCACATGTCCAAAAATTCAGCCAGAATCAAGGGCATGACATCTTTAAAAGGCCCCTTTCTGCACACAATAACAGCTTACGGCCATACCACCCTGAACTTGTCTGATCTCGTCCGATCTCGGAAACTAAGTAGGGTTGTGCCTGGTTAGTACTTAGATGGGAGACCGCCTGGGAATACCAGGTGCTGTAAGCTTTTTCATTTTTTTGATCATATGTTTTTTTTTTATCATATAGAGACATATTCACATGTCCAAAAATTCAGCCAGAATCAAGGGCATGACATCTTTAAAAGGCCCCTTTCTGCACACAATAACAGCTTACGGCCATACCACCCTGAACTTGTCTGATCTCGGAAGCTAAGCAGCGTCTGGCCTGGTTAGTACTTGGATGGGAGACCGCCTGGGAATACCAGGTGCTGTAAGCTTTTTCATTTTTTTTGATCATATGTTCTTTTTTTATCATATAGAGACATATTCACATGTCCAAAAATTCAGCCAGAATCAAGGGCATGAGATCTTTAAAAGGCCCCTGTCTGCACACAATAACAGCTTACGGCCATACCACCCTGAACACGCCTGATCTCGTCCGATCTCTGAAGCTAAGCAGGGTCGGGCCTGGTTAGTACTTCGATGGGAGACCGCCTGGGAATACCAGGTGCTGTAAGCTTTTTCATTTTTTTGATCATATGTTTTTTTTTTTATCACATAGAGACATATTCACATGTCCAAAAATTCAGCCAGAATCAAGGGCATAACATCTTTAAAAGGCCCCTGTCTGCACACAATAATGGCTTACGGCCATACCACCCTTAACACGCCCGATCTCGTCCCATCTCGGAAGCTAAGCAGGGTCGAGCCTGGTTAATACTTGGATGGGAGACCGCCTGGGAATACCAGATGCTGTAAGCTTTTCTTATTTTTTTGATCATATTTTTTTTTTTTTATCATAGAGAGACATATTCACATGTCCACAAATTCAGCCAGAATCAAGGGCATGACATCTTTAAAAGGCCCCTGTCTGCACACAATAATGGCTTACGGCCATACCACCCTGAACACGCCCGATCTCGTTCGATCTCGGAAGCTAAGCAGGGTTGGGCCTGGTTAGTACTTGGATGGGAGACCACCTTGGAATACCAGGTGCTGTAAGCGTTTTCATTTTTTTGATCATATGTTTTTTTTTATCATATAAAGACATATTCACATGTCCAAAAATTCAGCCAGAATCAAGGGCATGACATCTTTAAAAGGCCCCTTTCTGCACACAATAACGGCTTACGGCCATACCACCCTTAACACGCCCGATCTCGTCCGATCTCGGAAACTAAGTAGGGTCGTGCCTGGTTAGTACTTGGATGGGAGACCGCCTGGGAATACCAGACGCTGTAAGCTTTTTCATTTTTTTTGATCATATGTTTTTTTTATCATATAGAGACATATTCACATGTCCAAAAATTCAGCCAGAATCAAGGGCATGACATCTTTAAAAGGCCCCTCTCTGCACACAATAATGGCTTATGGCCATACCACCCTGAACACGCCTGATCTTGGAAGCTAAGCAGGGTCGGGCCTGGTTAGTACTTGGATGGGAGACCGCCTGGGAATACCAGACGCTGTAAGCTTTTTTTATTTTTTTGATCATATGTTTTTTTTTTATCATAGAGAGACATATTCACATGTCCAAAAATTCAGCCAGAATCAAGGGCATGACATCTTTAAAAGGCCCCTGTCTGCAGACAGTAATGGCTTACGGCCATACCACCCTGAACACGCCCGATCTCGTTCGATCTCAGAAGCTAAGCAGGGTCGGGCCTGGTTAGTACTTGGATGGGAGACCGCCTGGGAATACCAGGTGCTGTAAGCTTTTTCATTTTTTTGATCATGTTTTTTTTTATCATATAGAGACATATTCACATGTCCAAAAATTCAGCCAGAATCAAGGGCATGACATCTTTAAAAGGCCCCTCTCTGCACACAATAATGGCTTACGGCCATACCACCCTGAACACGCCTGATCTCGTCCGATCTCGGAAGCTAAGCAGGGTCGGGCCTGGTTAGTACTTGGATGGGAGACCGCCTGGGAATACCAGGTGCTGTAAGCTTTTTCATTTTTTTTGATCATATGTTTTTTTTTTATCATATAGAGACATATTCACATGTCCAAAAATTCAGCCAGAATCAAGGGCATGACATCTTTAAAAGGCCCCTGTCTGCACACAATAATGGCTTACGGCCATACCACCCTGAACACGCCTGATCTAGTCCGATCTCGGAAGCTAAGCAGGGTAGGACCTGGTTAGGACTTGGATGGGAGACCGCCTGGGAATACCAGGTGCTGTGAGTTTTTTCATTTTTTTGATCATATGTTTTTTTTTTATCATATAGAGACATATTCACATGTCCAAAAATTCAGCCAGAATCAAGGGCATGATATCTTTAAAAGGCCCCTTTCTGCACACAGTAATGCCTTACGTCCATACCACCCTGAACTCGTCCGATCTCAGAAGCAAAGCAGGGTCGGGCCTGGTTAATACTTGAATGGGAGACCGCCTAGGAATACCAGGTGCTGTAAGCTTTTTCATTTTTTTGATCATATGTTTTTTTTTTATCATATAGAGACATATTCACATGTCCAAAAATTCAGCCAGAATCAAGGGCATGACATCTTTAAAAGGCCCCTTTCTGCACACAATAATGGCTTACGGCCAAACCACCCTGAACTCGTCCGATCTTGGAAGCTAAGCAGGGTCGGGCCTGGTTAGTACTTGGATAGGAGACCGCCTGGGAATACCAGGTGCTGTAAGCTTTTTCATTTTTTTGATCATGTTTTTTTTTATCATATAGAGACATATTCACATGTCCAAAAATTCAGCCAGAATCAAGGGCATGATATCTTTAAAAGGCCCCTTTCTGCACACAATAATGCCTTACGTCCATACCACCCTGAACACGCCCGATCTCAGAAGCAAAGCAGGGTCGGGCCTGGTTAATACTTGGATGGGAGACCGCCTAGGAATACCAGGTGCTGTAAGCTTTTTCATTTTTTTGATCATATGTTTTTTTTTATCATAGAGAGACATATTCACATGTCCAAAAATTCAGCCAGAATCAAGGGCATGACATCTTTAAAAGGCCCCTGTCTGCACACAATAATGGCTTACGGCCATACCACCCTGAACACGCCTGATCTCGTCCGATCTCGGAAGCTAAGCAGGGTAGGGCCTGGTTAGTACTTGGATGGGAGACCGCCTGGGAATACCAGGTTCTGTAAGTTTTTTCATTTTTTTGATCATATGTTTTTTTTTTATCATATAGAGACATATTCACATGTCAAAAAATTCAGCCAGAATCAAGGGCATGACATCTTTAAAAGGCCCCTTTCTGCACACAATAATGGCTTAAGGACATACCACCCTGAACTTGTCTGATCTCGGAAGCTAAGCAGCATCTGGCCTGGTTAGTACTTGGATGGGAGACCGCCTGGGAATACCAGGTGCTGTAAGCTTTTTCATTTTTTTTGATCATATGTTCTTTTTTTATCATATAGAGACATAGTCACATGTCCAAAAATTCAGCCAGAATCAAGGGCATGAGATCTTTAAAAGGCCCCTGTCTGCACACAATAACAGCTTACGGCCATACCACCCTGAACACGCCTGATCTCGTCCGATCTCTGAAGCTAAGCAGGGTCGGGCCAGGTTAGTACTTCGATGGCAGACCGCCTGGGAATACCAGGTGCTGTAAGCTTTTTCATTTTTTTTATCATATGTTTTTTTTTTTATCATATAGAGACATATTCACATGTCCAAAAATTCAGCCAGAATCAAGGGCATAACATCTTTAAAAGGCCCCTGTCTGCACACAATAATGGCTTACGGCCATACCACCCTTAACACGCCCGATCTCGTCCCATCTCGGAAGCTAAGCAGGGTCGGGCCTGGTTAATACTTGGATGGGAGACCGCCTGGGAATACCAGATGCTGTAAGCTTTTCTTATTTTTTTGATCATATGTTTTTTTTATCATAGAGAGACATATTCACATGTCCACAAATTCAGCCAGAATCAAGGGCATGACATCTTTAAAAGGCCCTTGTCTGCACACAACAATGGCTTACGGCCATAACACCCTGAACACGCCCGATCTCGTCCGATCTCGGAAGCTAAGCAGGGTCGGGCCTGGTTAGTACTTGGATGGGAGACCACCTTGGAATACCAGGTGCTGTAAGCGTTTTCATTTTTTTGATCATATGTTTTTTTTTTATCATATAGAGACATATTCACATGTCCAAAAATTCAGCCAGAATCAAGGGCATGACATCTTTAAAAGGCCCCTGTCTGCAGACAGTAATGGCTTACGGCCATACCACCCTGAACACGCCCGATCTCGTTCGATCTCAGAAGCTAAGCAGGGTCGGGCCTGGTTAGTACTTGGATGGGAGACCGCCTGGGAATACCAGGTGCTGTAAGCTTTTTCATTTTTTTGATCATGTTTTTTTTTATCATATAGAGACATATTCACATGTCCAAAAATTCAGCCAGAATCAAGGGCATGACATCTTTAAAAGGCCCCTCTCTGCACACAATAATGGCTTACGGCCATACCACCCTGAACACGCCTGATCTCGTCCGATCTCGGAAGCTAAGCAGGGTCGGGCCTGGTTAGTACTTGGATGGGAGACCGCCTGGGAATACCAGGTGCTGTAAGCTTTTTCATTTTTTTTGATCATATGTTTTTTTTTTATCATATAGAGACATATTCACATGTCCAAAAATTCAGCCAGAATCAAGGGCATGACATCTTTAAAAGGCCCCTGTCTGCACAAAATCATGGCTTACGGCCATACCACCCTGAACACGCCTGATCTAGTCCGATCTCGGAAGCTAAGCAGGGTAGGACCTGGTTAGGACTTGGATGGGAGACCGCCTGGGAATACCAGGTGCTGTGAGTTTTTTCATTTTTTTGATCATATGTTTTTTTTTTATCATATAGAGACATATTCACATGTCCAAAAATTCAGCCAGAATCAAGGGCATGATATCTTTAAAAGGCCCCTTTCTGCACACAGTAATGCCTTACGTCCATACCACCCTGAACTCGTCCGATCTCAGAAGCAAAGCAGGGTCGGGCCTGGTTAATACTTGAATGGGAGACCGCCTAGGAATACCAGGTGCTGTAAGCTTTTTCATTTTTTTGATCATATGTTTTTTTTTTATCATATTGAGACATATTCACATGTCCAAAAATTCAGCCAGAATCAAGGGCATGACATCTTTAAAAGGCCCCTTTCTGCACACAATAATGGCTTACGGCCAAACCACCCTGAACTCGTCCGATCTTGGAAGCTAAGCAGGGTCGGGCCTGGTTAGTACTTGGATAGGAGACCGCCTGGGAATACCAGGTGCTGTAAGCTTTTTCATTTTTTTGATCATGTTTTTTTTTATCATATAGAGACATATTCACATGTCCAAAAATTCAGCCAGAATCAAGGGCATGATATCTTTAAAAGGCCCCTTTCTGCACACAATAATGCCTTACGTCCATACCACCCTGAACACGCCCGATCTCAGAAGCAAAGCAGGGTCGGGCCTGGTTAATACTTGGATGGGAGACCGCCTAGGAATACCAGGTGCTGTAAGCTTTTTCATTTTTTTGATCATATGTTTTTTTTTATCATAGAGAGACATATTCACATGTCCAAAAATTCAGCCAGAATCAAGGGCATGACATCTTTAAAAGGCCCCTGTCTGCACACAATAATGGCTTACGGCCATACCACCCTGAACACGCCTGATCTCGTCCGATCTCGGAAGCTAAGCAGGGTAGGGCCTGGTTAGTACTTGGATGGGAGACCGCCTGGGAATACCAGGTTCTGTAAGTTTTTTCATTTTTTTGATCATATGTTTTTTTTTTATCATATAGAGACATATTCACATGTCAAAAAATTCAGCCAGAATCAAGGGCATGACATCTTTAAAAGGCCCCTTTCTGCACACAATAATGGCTTAAGGACATACCACCCTGAACTTGTCTGATCTCGGAAGCTAAGCAGCATCTGGCCTGGTTAGTACTTGGATGGGAGACCGCCTGGGAATACCAGGTGCTGTAAGCTTTTTCATTTTTTTTGATCATATGTTCTTTTTTTATCATATAGAGACATATTCACATGTCCAAAAATTCAGCCAGAATCAAGGGCATGAGATCTTTAAAAGGCCCCTGTCTGCACACAATAACAGCTTACGGCCATACCACCCTGAACACGCCTGATCTCGTCCGATCTCTGAAGCTAAGCAGGGTCGGGCCAGGTTAGTACTTCGATGGCAGACCGCCTGGGAATACCAGGTGCTGTAAGCTTTTTCATTTTTTTTATCATATGTTTTTTTTTTTATCATATAGAGACATATTCACATGTCCAAAAATTCAGCCAGAATCAAGGGCATAACATCTTTAAAAGGCCCCTGTCTGCACACAATAATGGCTTACGGCCATACCACCCTTAACACGCCCGATCTCGTCCCATCTCGGAAGCTAAGCAGGGTCGGGCCTGGTTAATACTTGGATGGGAGACCGCCTGGGAATACCAGATGCTGTAAGCTTTTCTTATTTTTTTGATCATATGTTTTTTTTATCATAGAGAGACATATTCACATGTCCACAAATTCAGCCAGAATCAAGGGCATGACATCTTTAAAAGGCCCTTGTCTGCACACAACAATGGCTTACGGCCATAACACCCTGAACACGCCCGATCTCGTCCGATCTCGGAAGCTAAGCAGGGTCGGGCCTGGTTAGTACTTGGATGGGAGACCACCTTGGAATACCAGGTGCTGTAAGCGTTTTCATTTTTTTGATCATATGTTTTTTTTTTATCATATAGAGACATATTCACATGTCCAAAAATTCAGCCAGAATCAAGGGCATGACATCTTTAAAAGGCTCCTTTCTGCACACAATAACGGCTTACGGCCATACCACCCTTAACACGCCCGATCTCGTCCGATCTCGGAAACTAAGTAGGGTCGTGCCTGGTTAGTACTTGGATGGGAGACCGCCTGGGAATACCAGACGCTGTAAGCTTTTTCATTTTTTTTGATCATATGTTTTTTTTATCATATAGAGACATATTCACATGTCCAAAAATTCAGCCAGAATCAAGGGCATGACATCTTTAAAAGGCCCCTCTCTGCACACAATAATGGCTTATGGCCATACCACCCTGAACACGCCTGATCTCGTCCGATCTCGGAAGCTAAGCAGGGTAGGGCCTGGTTAGTACTTGGATGGGAGACCGCCTGGGAATACCAGGTGCTGTAAGTTTTTTCATTTTTTTGATCATATGTTTTTTTTTTATCATATAGAGACATATTCACATGTCCAAAAATTCAGCTAGAATCAAGGGCATGACATCTTTAAAAGGCCCCTTTCTGCATACAATAATGGCTTACGGCCATACCATCCTGAACACGCCCGATCTCGTCCGATCTCGGAAGCTAAGCAGGGTCGGGCCTGGTTAGTACTTGGATGGGAGACCACCTGGGAATACCAGGTGCTGTAAGCGTTTTCATTTTTTTGATCATATGTTTTTTTTTATCATATAGAGACATATTCACATGTCCAAAAAATCAGCCAGAATCAAGGGCATGACATCTTTAAAAGGCCCCTTTCTGCACACAATAATGGCTTACGGCCAAACCACCCTGAACTCGTCCGATCTTGGAAGCTAAGCAGGGTCGGGCCTGGTTAGTACTTGGATTGGAGACCGCCTGGGAATACCAGACGCTGTAAGCTTTTTTTATTTTTTTGATCATATGTTTTTTTTTTATCATAGAGAGACATATTCACATGTCCAAAAATTCAGCCAGAATCAAGGGCATGACATCTTTAAAAGGCCCCTATCTGCAGACAATAATGGCTTACGGCCATACCACCCTGAACACGCCCGATCTCGTCCGATCTCGGAAGCTAAGCAGTGTAGGGCCTGGTTAGTTCTTGGATGCGAGACCGCCTGGGAATACCAGGTGCTGTAAGTTTTTTCATTTTTTTGATCATATGTTTTTTTTTTATCATATAGAGACATATTCACATGTCCAAAAATTCAGCCAGAATCAAGGGCATGACATCTTTAAAAGGCCCCTTTCTGCACACAATAATGGCTTAAGGACATACCACCCTGAACTTGTCCGATCTTGGAAGCTAAGCAGCGTCTGGCCTGGTTAGTACTTGGATGGGAGACCGCCTGGGAATACCAGGTGCTGTAAGCTTTTTCATTTTTTTTGATCATATGTTCTTTTTTTATCATATAGAGACATATTCACATGTCCAAAAATTCAGCCAGAATCAAGGGCATGAGATCTTTAAAAGGCCCCTGTCTGCACACAATAACAGCTTACGGCCATACCACCCTGAACACGCCTGATCTCGTCCGATCTAGGAAGCTAAGCAGGGTCGGGCCTTGTTAGTACTTGGATGGGAGACCGCCTGGGAATACCAGGTGCTGTAAGCTTTTTCATTTTTTTGATCATATGTTTTTTTTTTTTATCATATAGAGACATATTCACATGTCCAAAAATTCAGCCAGAATCAAGGGCATAACATCTTTAAAAGGCCCCTGTCTGCACACAATAATGGCTTACGGCCATACCACCCTTAACACGCCCGATCTCGCCCCATCTCGGAAGCTAAGCAGGGTCGGGCCTGGTTAGTACTTGAATGGGAGACCGCCTGGGAATACCAGATGCTGTAAGCTTTTTTAATTTTTTTGATCATATGTTTTTTTTAATCATAGAGAGACATATTCACATGTCCACAAATTCAGCCAGAATCAAGGGCATGACATCTTTAAGAGGCCCCTATCTGCACGCAATAATGGCTTACGGCCATACCACCCTGAACACGCCCGATCTCGGAAGCTAAGCAGGGTCGGGCCTGGTTAGTACTTGGATGGGAGACCACCTGGGAATACCAGGTGCTGTAAGCTTTTTCATTTTTTTGATCATATGTTTTTTTTTTATCATATAGAGACATATTCACATGTCCAAAAATTCAGCCAGAATCAAGGGCATGACATCTTTAAAAGGCCCCTGTCTGCACACAATAATGGCTTATGGCCATACCACCCTGAACACGCTTGATCTCGTCCGATCTCTGAAGCTAAGCAGGGTAGGGCCTGGTTAGTACTTGGATGGGAGACTGCCTGGGAATACCAGATGCTGTAAGCTTTTTCATTTTTTTGATCATATGTTTTTTTTGTTTTATCATATAGAGACATATTCACATGTCCAAAAATTTAGCCAGAATCAAGGGCATGACATCTTTAAAAGGCCCCTTTCTGCACACAATAATGGCTTACGGCCATACCACCCTGAACACGCCCCTTTTGCTGTCAGAGTTTGTGTGGTGCTGAAGGAGAGCTGACGTGTCAGTACTGAGCAGGACAGCTGGACTAATTTGTTTGTTTTTTTGGATGCGCTTTGGATTTATTTAAATACCTCAGATTGTGAGTGAATGTCCCCCAGCAGTCACTGACTGTTAGGGGGATCGTTTTTCTTTTCACCTTTTTTTCCTGTTTTTTTTCCACAATTTTGTGAAGAATTTTTGTTTTTTGTGAATGTTTGCTCGTATGTCGCGAGCAAACTCACACGGACGGATCACAAAGATGACAGGACCACGGACTGGAGAGATGGAAAAAGGAAAAGAGAACGGACAACAACGTGAACAAACAAACATGGCACTGAAACAAAGGAATGGATTAAACGACAACGAGAAGAACGACGGACAAAAAGGACGGATGAAAACGGCAAATGAAACAGGGAACGGAATGGATGACGGAGAGAGAGGAAGAGAGAGGAGCGGCGGGCTGATTGCTCCGCATGCAGAGAATGGGAGAGGTGGCGAGAGAGCAGAAAAAGAGGAAGCAAAAGTGTCTTTTGAGAGAAAACTAACACTAAACATTGAAATGGTGGGAGACAAAGTTCCTCTAAATCACGTCATGAGCAACATAAAAATGATCTGTGGGGGCCTGCTGGCGTGCAGAACCCTGGGACCTGAAAAACTGGAGGTGACGGTGAGCAACATTAAAGGAAAGGAAAGGCTGCTGGATGGATTTAAAATCGGAGAGACCAGAGTCGTGGCGAGAGAACTAAATAATGATGAGCTGGTGGTGTCTTTTTTAAACCTGCCAGCGTATATCACAGATGAAGAAATAGTTTGGAAGCTGACGGGATGGGGAGTGAAACCGACATCACCAATAAAACGCAGAATGTGGCCTGGAACAATGATAGCTGACGGAACGAGGTTTGTCCGGGTCAGATTTAATGACCAGGTACAGTCACTCCCTTACTCCACAAAGTTTAACACTGTGATGGGGAACGAATACTTTAGAGTAATACATGATAGACAACAAAAAGTGTGCAGGATGTGCATCCAGCCGGGACACATCCTGAGAGAGTGTCCAGAATTTATGTGCCACAACTGTGGGGTGCAGGGACACTTTGCGCGAGAGTGCAGCGCGAACAGCACAAAATGCACAAACTGTAAAAAAAGAGAAAATGAATGTGAGTGTGAGAACGGAGAGGAAAGCAAGAACGAGGTGGAGGAGGTGTACGAGGATGAAGACGAGGCGGAGGAGGTGTACGAGGAGGAGGCGGAGGAGAAGGAGGTGATCGGAGCAAGCAGGAAGGAGATCAGAGAAGACGAGAACAGTGACGGAGAAATGGAGCAGAGCGGAGAGAGCGGAGGAGAACGGGCGTCAGAGTGCGAGCTGGAGACGCCGGAGCTGGCTGGAGAGGGAGGACAGCAGAAGCAGCGAAAAACGAGCGAGAGAGGGAAAAAAGGAGACGGAAGGGACGTGGCAGAAGACCCGGGGGTAAGCATGAGCACAGAGGGGAGGGAGATGCCTGAGAGTGGTGTTGGACAGGCGGGAGGGAGAAAAATCACGCTAAATAATACGGGTAAAAGCACCAGTCCCAATGAAACGGACAGCGAAATGGATGTGAGTGAACTGGCGAGTGCGCAAAAAAGACTAAGTCTTGGACAACGAAAAAAGTTGGTGAAAAAATTGAAATGTAAGGACAAATAATGACTGACAATAACCCCTGTAAATCCGTTTTTTTTGTTTTTATTTTTATGATAATGGCCTTTAATTTATTTTCGATAAACGTGAATGGACTAAGGAACAAAGAAAAAAGACATGCGATTCTTTCCTTGCAGAATGACGTTTTGTGCCTGCAGGAGACCAGGTGGGATGATTCCCTGGTGGAAGACATAAAAAAAGACTTTGTGGGCCATATTTTCTGCTCCAATGGCACGTCGAGGGCGAGAGGAGTGGTGGTTTTAGTCAAAACGGGTCGGGTAACAGGGGTAAATTTGGTTTATGGAGACAAAGAAGGAAGAATAATAGTAATAGACTGTGTGTATGAAACGAAAAATATAAGAATCATAAATATATATGCACCGAATGGAGAAAAAGAAAGGAAAACATTCTTCATTGCAATAAGCAAATGGTGGGAAAGGAATTGTATAATAATCGGTGACTTTAATGTGGCGATGACACCCACCGATGTGTCAAAAAATTATGTGTTTAAGGGGGATGTGAGCAGGGGGACACTTAAAGATATAATGATAACGAAACAATGCATTGATATTTGGAGATTGCTACATCCATGGGAGAGGGTGTTCTCCAGGAGACAAATTGTACTGAATAGATTAAAACAATCTAGAATAGATTATGCTTTGGTGACATGCGAGGTAGTGAGGTGGATTAAAGAAGTTGAATATAAAACTAATATGTGGAGCGATCACGCTGGAATAGAAATCACGTTTAGAAAAGAAACGAATGTACGTAAAGGAGGGATATGGTGCTTTAATGCAAGCTTGCTGGATGATGGAATGTTTGTGAAAAGTATGGAAAGATTGTTGAATGATGTGGGATATGAGTGGAATGAGAGTGAAGATATGAATGTGTGGTGGGATAGTGTAAAAGTCAGAATTAAAAAAAAGTGTATCAATTATAGTAAAGAGAAAAAGTGGAGAGAAAATAGAAAGGAAGAGAATTTGAGAAAACAACTAAGTGAGGAAATAGCATCGCTTGACAGTGTAGATAATGTAGATGTCGAAAAATACATACATTTAAAAGAACAGTTGGGAGTGATTGAACTTAAAAAGAGTAGGGGTGCAGCCATTAGGAGTAAAATACAATATATGTATGAGGGGGAGAGGAGTACAGCCTTTTTTTTAGGTCTGGAAAAACAAAAACAAAAAAGAACAGAAATAAACGAATTATTAAATGAAGCAGGTAAAAGTGTGACAGATAAAAAGGGAATTTTAGAAATAGTAAAGGGCTATTATGAAAGCCTGTTTTCGAGACAGGAGTGTGATAGCGTGAGTGTGAACAGAGCTTTGGGTGCCTTAAAGAAAAAACTAAGCGAGGACGATAAAATGTGGTGTGATTGTGAGTTTACAGAGGGAGAAATCAGAAGTGCTTTAGAGGGGTTAAACAAAAACAAAAGTCCTGGGAGCGATGGCCTAACTGCGGAATTCTACCAAGCTTTCAAAGAGCAGCTGGTGCCCTTGGTGAACAAATTGAGTAAATATATGGAAAAAGTGAAACATATACCAAAAAGTTTAGGGGAAGGGGTGGTTACTATTTTTTACAAAAACAAGGGGGACAATAAAAATCTGGACAACTACAGACCAATCAGCCTACTCAACACAGACTACAAAATCATAGCGAAAACAATAGCCAATAGAATCAGGGAGGTAATAGGAACAATCATAGAACAAACACAATCATACAGTATACCAAACAGAGACATAGCAGACTCAATCATTTCAATAAAACAGACGGTCAGGGATATGGAAGGGGAGGGGGGAATATGGCTAGGGATTGATTTAAATAAAGCTTTTGACAGAGTAGATCACGGGTTCATGGGGAAGGTGTTAGAGAAGTTTGGATTCGGGGAGAGAATGAGAGAATGGATAAATATGTTGTATACAGGAGCGGAAAGCAAGATAAAATGTAACGGGGAACTAACTGATTCTTTTAAAATATCAAGGTCAGTGAGACAAGGATGTCCGATGTCAGCGCTGTTGTACAGCTTGGTAGCAGAGCCGCTGGCAGCACTGATATCGGAAGACGTAAACATAAAAGGTATAGGTAAGGAAAACGTAAAAATAATACAGTATGCAGATGACGTGAATATAATGGTAAAAGGAGAGGAGGATATAATTGATATTAAAACATGTACAAACTTATGAAAGAGCATCTGGGGCAAAAGTAAATGAAAATAAGTCAGAAATTATGTTACTAGGTAAGGAATC